>NC_052141.2:6577168-6877168 GCF_016086655.4 Lepeophtheirus salmonis
CGTACACTTCATGCAGTTTCGTGTCTCCAGACCCACTGTAAGTCCATAATGTGGGATAGGAAGATGGGTCCGTCAAAAAAGACCAAACTGGACCCATAGGAGTAAAATAAAACAGCTTAGGCCAAACCCTTCAAGTCCATGAGTGTCCATGGAAGATATCTCTGAGATTTCACACCAGACTGTCAAAAGAGCAATCAGAAAGGTGGGTAAAAAGAGCCTTGTGAGGATGGAGAGGCCCCTTTTGACACTAGCAATGAAAATAATCCATCTCCTTCGTTTCAAGATTCTTTTGAATTAGTCTTTTGAGTTCTTTTAAACTATTTTTATATCGCCCCAACATCCCTGAAGGTCTATAATGTCCATCATCCAAACACGTTTAGATTAATAATTAAGAGATTTTTTTTAGTTTTGACATTTGAAAAGTTATAAATTAGTGAGTAAATCTTTAATCACAAACTTTATTTTCAATAAAATAGATGATTGCATAATCATCTATTCCCATGATCACTATGAAGATAATGAATTAATTATTATTTTTGCAAAGGTTATACATTTTCCTCTAATTAATTGTAATTTATAGGGATTTTGAACATATTATTGATTTTATTTTATTCCGCAAATCACCAGAGATGCATAAATAAGTAAGGGATTTGTGTAAAGATAAAAATGAGGTGAGTGATTAGAACAAGAAAAACTCTTATTGCGTGTGCTCTCTCTTTTTCTTTGTTAATTATTTAATAGGTCGACGTAAAGCTTTAAATCAAGTGACAAACCACGACCGTTAGCCTGAGGAGGTACAATTGTTCAGCGTTTTAACATTTTTTTTTTTTTTTTGCAAGGTTACATTCTTTTTATATGACTTCACTCTCTTATTTGTCTTACTGTCGTAGTTTGGAATATAAATCAAGAGGGATGACTGATGAAGCACGCCTCAAAACCTAAAATTGCTGTGGGGAAAAAAATGAATTTCTTAATTTTTCCTTTTTTGAACATTCCACCAATCAGAAGAGGCTTTTCAATCACACATTTATAATTTATTGCGTGTTACTATAAAAATTAATAAACGTATAATTGAAGTTACAATAGTCAATTATTGTCAGAGGTGGGAACTTGGGCTCGAGATTTGACTTGGACTCAAATTAGTGAGCTATAATTTATTGCTTGTAACTATAAAAATTAATAGTATAAATAAATTGTCAGAGGTGGGAACTTGGGCTATTTGACTTTCAAATTAGTGAGAAGTATAAACGTATAATTGAAGTTACAATTGTCAATTATTGTCAGAGGTGGGAACTTGGGCTCGAGACTTGACTTGGACTCAAATTAGTGAGCTAACACATCTCCATATTATAAAAATCTTTTCTAGATAAAAAACGAAGTCCACCTTCCCAACATCGAATGAACATCTTCTAAAAAGTAAAAATTATTAGATAATAACTCCTATTTGTATCTACAACACCCCGTTACCGCGCTAACACAAAAATACCACATGTATTTTGTTGTCAGCTGTCGATTCCCTCTTCTCCCTTGATACGTCATGGCTATTTCATAATTTATTCTTTTAGTCAAATAAACAAAAGTAATTAATAGTATTGAGTCTCGGTCCAGCACCGAATTTTGTTTTGAGTTTGTTCTTAAGGGATTTTTTCTAGACTGATTTAGATCGATTTTTCGGTCCAGACTATAAAATATAACATTCTCAGACCGGTCTAGGATTTCTAGACCGAAAACCAACACTAGTAATTTGTTATTCTATACTTATTCTCCCTTTCCAAAAGAACAGGAACAGAGTTTTTGGTTGATCCATCCTCATTTATATAATATATATATATTGGTCATTTTAGTACTTTTATGAAGAAATTTTGGCTATCATACACAAAGGACCACTACTATTTTAATAAAATATAACTAACCAATATTATAATAAAGTAACGTATAAAATAGCATGTCAATTTTAATAATATGTAGTTAAATAATCTGGGAGTATATTAGAGGTAAAATTGACTTATTTGGCAAATTACCAGATGATTTCAGGACTATTTTCTGGGTTTTGAAGGAAAGGTTGCACGTGATATAATAAAGGTAACGACGTGGAAAATAATAACTAAACAGTACCTCTAGCGGACAAAAAAAAAGTTTCAGTGGATCAATACATTTTTCAGGAATTGATCACGTGAGTCCTCGTTATGCAATTTGGTCTACAGTTTTAGGTCAACGTGGTGTTAGCGTTACCCTCTAAAAAAAACTTCTCCTTATTTTTGCTGTAAATTAATTTAAAAATGCATAATAAAATGGAGATATATGTATTTAAGTATAATTACAATGTTTTTTACTTTACTTATGCTATTTTACATGTAAAACGTTTGCCTCTTTTATTTTTGAAAATCCCCCATTTCGAGGCAACCAATCGAGGATTTTGAGTATATCTTTCGGACAGGATTGCTATATGGGTACTTTGTATTTTCCATGATTGTGGAATAAATACTTTGTTGACCGATTGCATTTTTTTTAAAATGACGACAAACACTTTTGGCTAGCTGCCAAAGCAAAAAACAACATCTGATCGATGCATGACCTCAAAGTTTGTCGTTAAAGTTTCCGACCTAACAAAGATTGTAAAAGAAGGTCCACAAATGATACTATCTCCTTTACTCTTGAAATTGGAGACAGCGACAGTAAATATTTGATATTCAATCCTCGCAACATTTCAATAATATGAAAAGCCCTTTGCAAAACAAAGAAATATTATTAGTGTAGGAGAATAAAATCTTTACTTTTTAAACATATTTGGGCAATTTGGTCTTTGGAAGATCGTGAAAGTAGATGGAAAGTCTCATTTTCTGGAGAAGGTTGTGAGTCGATATATGGACTGAGAGATGATGCCGAAGGAGATAACTCCTCATTTACTAAAGCACCACGTCTTTTTCTTTGATCTACTATCAACTATTACAGTATAATGATTAAAGAACGAATTTCCCAAATTAAATTACAAATATTAAATTTTTTGGGTAAAAATTAAAAAAATTCATTGTTATTATTCATAGAAAATTTAATTTTTTGAAAAAAAAAATTGAAAAATTTAAATTAATTTTTTCGATTTTTTTCTTTCAAAAATCCACGTTTTTTCACAAAAAATTAATAAATTTGGGTGACATCTGCTGCAATTGTAAGGCCTCTTCTCCCATCACGAACCATTACAGTATAATTAAAGAATGAACGTAGTAAGGATCATTGAGTGGAACTTCTATGTCATCAAATCCATTATCTCCTGAAAACAGAAAATGACTATTAAAATAGATAATTTAAAATCGTGTACGGGAAACTGCACTAGAGAAAATTGCCTGTGGAAGATTTCCCCGTAGAAAATTAGCCTTTCATGGATTAATGTATCAATAAATTCACTAAATATTATTAATGACAAATATCTAAACACATTTGGTTCCGGTTCTAGTAGTTCAAGAACCGGAACCGCTAGAACGATCAGGGAACAAATTTGAAAAAATAGTATATATATTAAGATTTTTGCACGTATGTTGCAAAAAATAATATTTTTTGTTACATATGTAACATGTTACATATGTATTTTATTTTTACTCTATAATAAAACATAACAATTCAATAAGGTAAAACAACCCCAATGACAAGGGATTGATAATACCTTCTTTAAGGACCAAAAAGTGAGATCGGACTAGACTGTAGTTCTTGGTCTAAATAAGGAACCACACAACACTAGTATCCAAATCCGGTTCGGTTCTTCGATCTTTTCTGTTAACATAAATTACTGATATTATTCCTGAGTGCTTCAGCTCCTGCTCAAAGACAAATTTAATTTTTTGTAAACAACTGTAGATCTTTAAAATTATTTTTCAAAAAAAATTAATAATTAAAACATAATTTTTTTTGCAAAAAATTTAATTTTCTGTAAATAACTTTTGATTTTTTTTTACTTAAAATTGAATTTTTTGAAAAGAACTTCGGTTTTTTAATATTTTTTTCCAAAATATTTTCATTCTTGAATTTTTTTTTTCCAAAAAATTATCTTTATCTCTAATTTTAAATAAATGTCAACTTTTTTGAAACTCAGCTAACGTCATCAACAATTGATAGAATTGGTCTAAACTGAATTGATAATGAGTGCAATTTTTTGTAAGACCTATTCCCATATCATTTTTCTTTTCAAAGGGTCCTAAAGGCGCCCACAGCAGGTGGGCGGAGGGGCTGTAGCCACCCCCCAAAAAAAGAATTTTTTTTTCCTTCTTACTATAAAATTTAATTTCCAAATATTAAATTTTTTGGGAACAGCTGTGGATTTTTGAAAAAAAGATGTAATATTTGAAATTTTTCGTGAACAGCTGTGGGTTTTGAATTTAATATGGGATTTTTTTTTTCAAAACAATTTAATTTTCTGCAAATAGGTATATTTTTTTGATTTTTTCCAAAAAAATTAGTATTTTAATTTAATTCTTAGTAAATAGTAGTGGATTTTTGAATTTTTTTTCCAAAAAATTTAATATTTAAAAGTTAATTTTTGAAATTTTTCATAAAAAAATTTAATTTTTTTTAAGCAACTGTAGATTTTTAAAATTATTTTTCAAAAAAAATTAATAATTAAAACACAATTTTTTTTGCAAAAAATTTAATTTTCTGTAAATACCTATAGACTTTTGACTTTTTTTTTTACTTAAATTTGAATTTTTTGAAAAGAACTTCGGTTTTTTAATATTTTTTTCCAAAATATTTTCATTCTTGAATTTTTTTTTTCCCAAAAAATTATTTAAAAATTAAAAACCCCTTGTCCAGGCCAAACTCTTTAAAGGACATAATTAGTTTGGTCCGCTAAAAATCAATATTGTATCACACCGTATTGATTCTTCGACTAAATACCATTTTAAGTAGTTGTATTTGGACTTGATATTTTTATTACAAAACAATATATTTGAATACTTTCAAATATATATTAAAATATTTCACCTTCAGAATATTTGAAAAAGGAAAGTTTCTTATTTAAAGTTCAAACAATAAGATACAAGACAGAAAAAAAAAGATATATTTAGGCTTTATCATCCAGGTAAATCTCGTGCTCAAAAAAATGATTTCAGTTCTTTGTGATAACTAGTTATATTTCAAGTCTATAGAGACACAAGTCAATGGTGGTATAAATAGATACCAGTTGGGCCGTTACTAGGATTTTTCTTTTAGTGGGATGGGGGGAAGGGATTACTTTTAGGTATATTGTACAAATTTGTCTGAAACGCCTCCTTTATCTATTTATCTCAAAATTGGAGACGGCAAGAGCAAATAGCTGAAATTCAAACTCGCAACCTTTTAATAATAACAAAGTCACTTTGCAAAGTGAAGAATATATTATTGGATTAGGAGAAAATTTATTTCAGCTCAATCGATCCCAATTCCTCGAATAAGTTCCCACGATGGCTTAAACAATCCTGGAGTTTATACGATATATTTCTATGGTACTAGAAAAATTGCCCTTAGAGATTTGTCGCGAAGGAAAATTGCCCGTATTGTGTTCAAACATCATTATGAATAATGATTAGTGTTGAAACTCGGTCCAGCGCCGAATTTATTTTTTTCGGTTCGGTCCTAAGTGATTTTTTCTAGACTAATTTGGACTGATTTTTTGGTCCAGGCCGGTGACTCAGACCGTGCACCGATTTTTTTCGGTCTCAGTTTGTAGACCGATTTTAATTCGGTCTCCCTCTTTCGACTGATTTTTTCCGGTCTCAATTTATGGACCGATATTTTTCGGTCTCATGTACTCTCATGCGACCTTTTTTTTCTATATCAACTGTATAAGAGACGGTGGGATCAAAATTAATCTGAGCTACCCTGACAAAGTCGAACCCAAATCGCAATATGTTGCTTATCGGCCTCTGTTCTTGTGCTTTCGTTTCTATATAGAATTATTGAATACGATTTACTCAATAAGTCATTTTTCTGACCTTTTTTCTGTGCAATATCAGCGTTTTTCAATGATTTTTTTAAGACACCAGGGTGATACAGTTGTATTTGAATTCCAAATAGCTAAGGGCTCCGTATAGAACTGGAAAAGTGGTTTTAGGCACCAAACGGTGTAAATAAAAGATATATATTATGAATCCAGGTCCGTTACTAAGTATGATGGTACCTATAATGTACCTTAACATAGGATTTCCCAAAATGTACCATACCAAAATCCCCTACACAAATAAATTTTTAGCTGAGAAAAATGTGTACATTGCATGTGTAGACTGAAAGCAATACTCAATTCTCCATCTTCCATTGTCTTCAGCAACCTTAGTTTTCCGGGTCCCTGCACAAGGCACCCTGAGTACAAGGAAGCTGCAGCCATTTTGTATTCTAATATCCTTACCTGGGACCGATTTTTCTATCAACGCCAATTGTTTTATGTGCCTGTTACCAAACTGAGCCCGTATAAAAAAAAAGAGCAGAAATCGAAGATCGAAACCGAGACTGTTAAAGCTGAACCAAGACCAAAACTGTTGAAATGATAGAACCGAGACCAGGACCGATAGAACCGCTCAACCTGAATCGGGAATAACCTTGCATATATATTTGATTTGTCTTAATAAACAAACCACATTTTAGGGAAATTTTCAAGTACCGACAATCCTATGGACCGGTCTTAATTATCCACAGTTCTATGGACCGATAGTACCAGTTCTAAGACTTGATTGGACCAAATAAATTAGGATCAACGCAACACTATCCTGTACTCAAACTTTTACGGATTATAAGATAGATCAAAAGTATTTTCTGGGTATTAAATAGCTGATAGTATTACTTTATACTTCATTACAGTTCTATATTAGTTATTTACAGGGAGCGGGGATCAAATTTTCCCCTACTTTAAACCTTGATAACTTGAAGACAACATTATCAAATAAAAACCCAGTTACCAAATAGGAAAGCTATTCTCGTCAGCTGACGATACATAGTTCAGTTAGCATCATGCCGTCATCATATGAGGAGATAAAGAGATATAAGTGGACCGAGGAGCTTTCGAGGTCCGCCGTAGTCATGCATTGGTTAATAATGGAAGTGAAATCTCCAATTCAACGATTGCTTCAACCTTAGGAGTGAATTTACGGACTGTTCAGCGTATCCGTAAGAAGCTAGAGGACACCTGGGATGTTGATGCCACCATAAAGAGGGCACCCAAGGAGGAGGACGCCGACAGGAAGGTCAGGGACACCGACTTTGTCGACAAGGTGAAGAAGATGGTTGAGGATGACCCTACCAGGCCCATGAAGGCCATGGCGAGGGATCTGGGATGCCTGGGTGTGGCGACAGGACTCAGCACCCTGTCCAAAATCTCCATGCAGTGGTTAACCGGGAACTGTTATGACGTCGTAACCAAGGATTTGTGGCCTCCTAACTCTCCCGACCTTAATCCTTTGGACTATTTTGTCTGGGGCTATGTTGAGAGACATACCAACAGACATCCCCATAGCACCAAGGCCAGCCTGATGGACTCCATCAAGGAGGTATTTGGCAACATGGACAATGAGATGGTCAGAAGAGCCTGCAGCCGGTTCACAGGCTGTATTGAGGCCAACGGTGACTATATCGAATGAATGGCTACTCTATACCTATATGCTCGTCATAGTTTTGATTTTCAATAAAAAAGTTAAAAAATGTATATTTTGGGTTGTTTTTGTAGAAAAATATTTTGGCGACAATTTGATCCCCGCTTCCTGTACAGTTCTACAGTTATCTATATTGAATGTAGCAAGGATTGTTTAATCCATAGCAAAAACTTATTTGAGCAATTGTGATCGATTGAGTCGTTATTCCACACCTTCAATTCGATTAATATTTTCTTTGCTTTGAAAAGTTATTTCTTTATTATTAAATGGTTTCAAGGATTGAATATCAATTATCCGATTTCAAGATAAAAAGAGAAAGTATTACTTACATGCAAAATTATGTAATTTAATTAATATGAAATTGAAGGTATTTCCTCAATCAATTTTTATTCAAATCATCAATCAAGATCAAATCTATGCCTAAAATTTGCAGTCTTGAATTAAATATCGCTTTCAAATCAGTCTAAAAAAAAACACTTAAGACCGAACCAAAAAAAAAGAATCGGGTTTGGGCCGAGTACCAACACTAATATGTACGTATTAGTTAACGTCCATGCAACTGTAAATTTTATTTGAGTGTATTATTTTCCATAATATTTATATGGTGAATTTATAGAAATTTACCTCAACGAAAAAATAAAGCGGTTTCAGTTACCTGGAGAATTGCCTTTTACCTGTACTATGAATGTTTATGTAACGTAAACGCTTATCGAAGTGAGTATTTTGTATATAAATTATGTATATCAAAAACATATGTCTTATTTCTGTTCATATATGTAGGATAATTATAATTTCATAGTTGTTTGTCATGAATACTAGAAAAGGTATACCGGGGTTTGCCCGGGACATGAAGAAATCAAAATGAATTAGGAATATAATGCTTAATATAAAATAAAGACCAAAGAATTATTCTCATATTGCTTTTATGAGTATGAATAAACTAATATATAGGCACTCTTCTTCCATGCAATGATGAAGTAATTTTGCTTTATTCTGGATCAGATGCCGAACTTGTAGTCTAGCATCAACTTTCCTGAGCATCAAGGAATCCTTATTCTATCCCAAAATACATCCCCACTCCCAGGTTGTAATGGTGAGTTACTGGGCCAAAATACAGTTTAAACTATTTGGCCAGCGCGTTTCTAAGCACCAATGAACCATTCTAATATGCTATAATACGCCCCAGCCCACGGATTGTACAAGTGAACACTTGGGTGAAGTACTGAGCATCAAGGCAGTTTAAACAGCACCGCTGCCGTTTTTAATTACCAAACCCCCTTTTAATATGATAGAATACAAAATTTCCATTGGTTGTGGGCTGATGGTGCCTCAGGCTGGTAAAATTCTTCCATCGCTGCTTCCCTGAGCCTCAAAGAACCCTTCTAATATACATCCCAGTCCTAAGATTGTACCAGTGTAGTGCTAAGAATACTGTTTATAGGCCACCACGGCCCCAAGGACCAAAAAAATGTAACAGAACCGTTTCTGGAGCGTTAATAATCAACATAATTTATTTTTGGAAAATCAATCGTTTGGTTCGGCTGTGATTGAAGGACATACAAACACGAAGGACATACAACCACCCACAGACATTCACAATTAATTTAATCATGAATATAAAAACCATTTTAAACAAAGATGAAGAAATGAATAAATTGCCAAAATTAAAAATGTTATATTTCAAAAAAATATCATCAATTTGGGAAAGTTTAATTCATAATTACAATCAATATAGCCGCCTTTTGCCAGCCTGGTGCGGAACTTTACAAAGCTTCTATAAAAAGCCCGGCTTTATGTTGACTCAAGTAGGGATGAAGGCGGTCTAGAGTTGGTCCTTTGTTGTGTATCGGACTCCCGAAAGCTTCACCTTGAGGTGCCCAAAATTACTAAAATATAGCAGGGGGAACTGTCGGGTCTGTGGGTAGGCTAAGAATCTTACTTTTCAACCTTGTTTAGGAGGATTTTGCACCGGTTGACAAGCTCAACATGATCCTAAGGCGTCAAATCCTAACGAAAAGTTATCTTGTGGGCAGTAAGTTTCAAGTCTCACCTCATTAAGGGCACATATTGGTCGTGGTGCTGTCAAATTCACGAGCAAGGGCATGGACGGTCACTTTCCCTCTTTTTTCTTCAATGGTGCCTTTAACTGACTCAACAAATTATATTGCCCTTGATCTGGACCTTATGGAAGCTTTTGGTGTACCTCTTACGGTAACCCAGTACACAGTAGAGTGGTTACAACTCATCACTTTAGAGATGTCTGATAGTGATTTTCCGCGTGCGGGTAGCTCCATAATTGCAATCTCACGCACCTTTGCTTCTCTCTCATCCATCACTATATCATGGATTTTATCAATTATTTCCGGAGTGGTAACCTCAAGAGGGCATCCAGAACTTTCGGCGTCACATGTGCCCATATGGCCGCACCAAAACTTTTGAAAATACTTATAAACTGTTCTAATGGAAGGTGCAGAACTTTTTTTTAAATCTCCTGAGGCGTTTATCCTTTCATAAAGTAATGTTTAATCAACAGAAGAAAGTTATTTTGTCCATTTTTTGAAAATCACTCCACTTCCTTGATTAAAATGCATACCAAACAGAAAGTAATTGACCGATCCGGCTAAAAGTTGGTGTGTGTTCTTCCAAGGGATGATACTAACCAAACATAACTTCCATATGCACCATTAGTTACATCTCTGGTACATTGCACGGACTTTTATAACGCCAATGACTTTTATCATATTCAAATGATTTACTGTCCAATTATAGTCCAAGCCAATTTTTCATTAGCCTGGCCCGTGAGATCATAGTCAAAGTATGTTACACTCATAATTATGCCAATAAATCATACTAATAGATGGCGTCTTTAATTGTGTACATATAAGTGACACTTTTTCATAATTAATTAAAAGGACGAAATGAAAATACTTTTGATGTTTATATAATGTGGTGGGTCAACATAAAAATAACCTTGAACAAAGATCAAGGAAAATAGAAAATCCTTAACTATTTATTAATCCAAATATAGGCGGTTGATCAGAATAGTTTCCAATCTAAACGGGACGGTGCCAACACTCATAAATAAAAGATAGTCACATCCATGTAGTATCTATTGCCAGTGACTCAACTAAATTTCAGCCATTTTGGGGGTGCAATTTCTTGTGTAATAGTCGGATGAGTGAGTTGACGTGAGTGTTGTTTGAGAATGGACAAAATCGAGGTTCGAGCTGCCATTAAATGTTCGTTTTTGGAAGTTATACAAAAAAATGTAAAATTTTGGAATAAAATTTTAGATATTAAATTTTTTGAAAGTCATTTTCAAAAGTCCAAAGCTATTTACAAATAATTAAATTAAAAGATTTATTGTCAAAAAAAAAAAAAAAAAAAAAAAGTTTAATCCTGATTGATATTTTGAGTTAAATCTAATTTTTTTATTATTTAATATTATATTAGTGTAGGGTTGCTTGATAAAAATATTTCGAAAATACAATATAATTAAATACATTATTTGAGTAATTGTAAGAAGTAATTAATATTTAACTCCAACTTAAATATGTTTCATATCCAATTATTTTTTTTAGTAATTATTGTAGATTAAGTCATAAATAAAAAGTATTCAAAAAATAAATCAAAATGAGTCAACACATTTTGTAGGAGTTGTATTTAAGATAACATAATGAAAAGTTTATCTTTCGATTGCTGGACGTCCACAAGATTATATTTTAAGGGGCGGGGGGTGGAATGGTTATTAATGAATATCAAAAATTCAAAGCTATTCACAAAAAAGATTGAGAAATCCATAGCTATTTACAAAAAAAATTGAATATTTTGGACAAAAAAAGTCCAAAAATCCATAGCTGTTTGAATAAAATTAATTTTTTTTTTTTTTTTTTCAAAATCTACAGTTATTCACAATTAATTCGATTTTTTGGAAAAAAAAATCAAATATTTAATTTTTTGCTGTGTTACATAATTTACCCAAATTTCAATTTAAAATAAACATAAATACTAAGTTTCGAAAGAAAAATCGAAAAGCCATATAGCTATTCACAAAAATGGTTTTTTTTTCTAGAAAAAATTTCAAAAATCCACAGCTTTTCGCAGTTTTTTAAAAATTTAAATATGAAGTTTTAAATATTAGATTTTTTTGAATAAAATTCAAAAATCTAGAGCTCCTAACATAAAATTATATTTTCTGAAAAAAATTTCAAAAATCTAGAGCTCCTAACATAAAATTATATTTTTTGGAAAAAAATTTCAAATATTACATTTTTTGGAATAAAATTTCAAAATCCAGAGTGATTTACAAAATTTACAAATTAAGAAATCATTAAAAAAAAATTAAGCCAACTGTTGCTTCATTTATTTTCATCCGGACAAAAAAAACATGTTTAAAAGCTAAAACTCCTTAATGAAGGGGGGAGGAGGGCGAAACTACAGCGTCTACGGGCCACCCCCCAGTAGATTTATTACATAAACTGTTATTACCTTCCATTTTTATCGACCAATATGGTTATTTCATGTCGAAATACATCTCTTAATCGTAACCATACTCTCAAAACGTGATTTTCTATTATGGTTGAAGGTTTAATGTTAATTTTTGTGTACTATAGCTTAAACATATAATATTAGAAACTTGTAAGCGAAGGCTCAAGTGTGCCCCCTGCATATTTGGTGGAAGAACTGATAAATTACTACAATGACATAATACATATAAGATCATAAAATCATTTGACATATCCTTATATATATAAAAAAAAACATTTATTAGATTCTAATAGTCGAATGTATACATATACCTATATAAGAGGCCCAAGATAGGCTTGATATTTGAATTAAATATTTTCATAAACACTCTGATTTAAGGATTTCACTGGCCAGTTTTTTTATATAGAAATAAAAATATGACATATGGTCGACAAATGACCTTTTGAATTTATGTTATGTCATTTCTGTAATTAATCAGTTCTTTTATCCCACATTTAGCGGGCGCGCTTGAGCCTTCTCTTATAGGTTTCTAGTATTATGTGCAGCGATGAAACCCGGCTGTGTTTTTTAGTTGGCCCGGTTTTTTGAATTGGTAGTTTGAAATGAATTTTCTTTTCCTTAGTAGTTGCCAGTATTATTTAATTCCTGAATAGTGAACATCCTTTGCTAAATAGATTCAATTATATTCAAAACCTGATTGAACATTCCTTTGGGCTTATATAGGATGGAGTGTAAGCCTGAGGATTAATGTGGAGTAATTATTGTAAGTCCTTATTAGACTCTGAGTAGAACTAGGGCTCGACATCGGAGTAATTTTTGCAAACTTCCTTGCATATATCTTTTTTGCCTTTCTCCTTAGTAACAGTTGATTGTAGTTGATCTAATGAAACGTCATGAGTATGATTCTTTCTCTCCTCCAAAACATCTTCAAATTGTCAGGCTTACCATATTGATTTTTTTTACATGCCCATTCTACGCTGGATTTTCACAATTGACTATGATAAATATGGGTTTTAACCAGTAGGCCTTCTAAGATCAGACTTTTTTCAGCTAATGTCACAGGCTTTTATCTTAATTTGTGGGATGAGTTAAGATATACAAGATTTCTATCTATAGTTTATAACCTATATTTGATTAAAGATACTTTTTTTGTACCTGATAAGTCCCCCTTCAAATAAAATGTATCAATTTTTCATTATTTTATTGTGATGCACAATTTTTTGGCTACTTTAATTGCAATTTGTGACGCACCCACAAGGTAAATAAAAATAATTAATTTGTTGATAGAAATGAACAATAATCAGGGGTGTACTCAGGATTATTCATATATATTTTTTTTTTTTTTTTTTTTGGGGGGGGGCTGCGGCAGGGTACTTGTTTTTTGGAATTTTTATAAAAGAAATCCGAAACGATTTCTCAGTCAAAAAGGTCAAACTGGACCCGCAGTAGAGAGCTTTACAACTGGGTTGGAAAGAGCCTTGTGTGCGCGGCCACCAGCAATGAAAGAAACCAATCTCCTACGTTGCAAGACTCTCTTAAAGGAGTCTTTTAGACTCATTTGATTCCCCTACATCCCTGATGCCAAACTCATGGAGTACACCTTTTGGGTGCATGTCGAGGATAATGCCTGCAATATCCGTCATACATACACCAAGGTCTGCAAAGCCACTGTCAACCAGCGCTGGCACGCCATGGCGGAGGACTGATTCTGCAGTGGTTTCCATGCCTTCTACCATCGCCTGGAAGCCGTAATTGCCGCTTGGGGCGGCTACATTAATGATTAATAGAACACATCTATTGATAGTATTAATTTTGTAGATATTTTAAAAATTTTATCTTGTTGAAGTATATAATTCAAATTGTTTATATTTAAATGTACCACTCGGTAAGTTTGACAAGACAAAACAAAGGCTCTCAGAGTCACGGGTATATTTGTAAAATATCGTATCGGAATTTTTTTTGATATCAGTACAAGTCTAATGTGAATGTTTAACGATATCAATAATAACTTTTTTGTAATACAGCATTATAAAATTTGTATTTCCACTCATTATTTTATAAAAACATTGATTTCAATTTTGGAACATACTAAACAATCAATACTGTACTGTTATCGTAAAATCTGTAGGCAGCGGTGTTCTGTACATCTAAATTTATTTATCAGAACTTGTGTACTTTTGCAATTATATAATTCATTTATACTTGATATGGTCCGGTATAAGAGTAAGACAAATCTATATGTTCAAAACTCAACTTAAAATTTGAAAAAAAAAAAAAAAACTGAATCACTTTGTTCATTATACTAATTACATGAGTACACTCGAACAAAAACTGTCGGGTTGTCCTCTGTGATTCTTTACAGAAGAAACATGTTCTCTGTTCCAATGTTCTAGCATTTAAACTATCCAAGGTTAGTAGGTTAGTATCCACTCTGGACTTAATTCCAATACTGAATAGTCTACCATTCTATTTAGTCATCTCATCATATCCTCAAAACCCCGACTGAGGCTTTAAACCCAAAGCTATCTGTCTTTTTCTTTATTTGATCTCAAAATTGATTTCGTTTTGATTTGGCCACTAAAAGCATTCTCAGCTTATCATTTCCATACAATTAAAAAAAATATCCCTAGGGACAATTCATTTTCCCTTAAAAACAACCCTCTTTAAATCTTTCCAAAAATTTATTTCCTGTAAATTCACCCTTTTTATAAAAAACCTCTCTTGACGTATCGGATATATATGCCCGTCTGCTATTCTCTAAAACTGGTTTTGGCCATTCAATTCTTTCTAAAACTTTTTTTTAATTCGTTGGTAATTATACGAACCATTTTCCTTAATAGAAAAATATACTTGTAAGGGTTTTTATTCCTATAAAATGTGATTATTTACGCTCTCAAGAAGCCATAATTATGACGTCATCTATTAATATTAAATTTTGATCCAATCAAATTCCTTCTTTTTTACGATTGTTTTAATTGCAATTCGTGATAGATAACATAAATAAACTTAGAATGAATTACGACAAAAGAATGCAGATCGGAGATGTTTTAATTTTTAGATATTTGCATATATTGGACAATAGTTGAGTTTTAATTGTTTTATTTTTTTAAAGAGTGGCCGGCTTCTTATTACCCTTGGCAGGATATCCTGTCGAAATAAATATCTATATTATACGGACGTCACGTATTCTGTGGGATAAGTACTGGAAGACATGGTAATATGAGCTACGAAAAGTGTTGATCCCCCATGCATTAATTCCAATTCCTTTTGCTAAATCTTAAAATGTCATCATCAAAAAACATATATATATATATATTACCCAAAAATATATAAAATGATTTAATCCATTAAAGTTTATATTTAGTTGACATTTAATTCAGTTACTGTGCGTTTGTGTTCGTACAAAAATGGTGGTAGCAAAAAGTCCTAACCCTTTAATTCGAATCGGAGATCGGATAATTCGATACCATTCGTTCATTCTCTTAATCATACTCCTTGTTTTATCCCTGATTTATGATGTCTACAGTTATTTAATATATGTTTTAGAACTAATATTTTGTACGAATCCGAAAAGTCATGAAGAAAAAGTGAAGGATGTACAAAGACAAGTACGACGCCGGATTGTGTTGGGTGATAAAAGACTCATGTGTACTGCACGACCCCAATGGAAATCCATCACTCAACAACAAATGCTTTACAAGGAGAAGTGCTATCAGGTATATGAATACACCCAACCTTGCTCTTATTGACCAAATTCTAATAATTTATATCTGGCTTGTTTACAATTTTCAGATTGAGATTAACATGTCAGACATCATTTCAATCGACGAAAAGAGACGCAAGGTCTATGTAGAACCCATGGTCACAATTGGTGAACTGAATGATTTCTTACTCACCAAGGGATGGACCGTACCTATTGTACCTGAGCTTGATGCTCTCACCATTGGTGGTCTTGTCATGGGGGGTGGAGTGGAAACGACTTCCATTCGCTATGGACTCTTCCAACACATCTGTACGAAATATGAGCTTGTAATGCCGGATGGAAGTCTAGAAATTGTGACAGAAGACAGCAATTTGGAACTATTTGAATCCTTGCCATGGAGCTATGGTACTCTTGGACTCCTCACGGCCGTAGAATTAGATATCATTCCTCATAAGCCCTTTATCAAACTCACCTATGTTCGAACCGATACTCATGACGAGATGGTTTCCGTATTTGATCAGATGGTAAAAGACAAATCTGTAGACTCGATTGAGGGACTTGTATACTCAAAGACAAAGAGTGTGATGATGAAGGGATCCTTTATCGAAAAGAATGAGATTGGAAACTATTACGTGAATGCATTGGATCGCTGGTACAAGAAATGGTTCTACACCCATGTCGAGGATGTTGTTCAACACCAAAAAGAATATACTGAAGTCGTTCCCACAAAAGACTTTTTCCATCGCCACAACAGACCCTACTTTTGGGTAGTAAGGGATGTATTTGGAACTTACTGTAATCATCCTCTATTTAGATATCCTTTTGGTTGGACCATGCCCCCAAAGTTTTCGTTCCTTAAGGCATTAAGACAATATTTTTCTTGTCAGAGTAAAGTAAACACCTTTATTTGTCAGGATTTAGGATTCAGATCCACAGAATTAGTAGAGGCTTTGGATTTCATAGATCAAACAACTAAAGTATATCCCCTTTGGATATGTCCTATTAAACATATCCCTGCGAAACATGTTAAAGATTTCGACCATTTAAAAAGCGACTCAATTGTAGTTGATATTGGTATCTATGGGTAAGTATCATTTTTTTAGTGTTGAATCGGTCTGAAGAGACTGAAGTCCTGATCAATTTTTCAGTCCTAGGGTCCGTCATAATCGGTCTGTTATGGCAACTACTTTGTTAAAGTTTTACCATAACCTCTTTCAATTAGACGAGATATATTTTCTTCAATCCTAGCTAGGATTTTGGAAAATTAAAAGATATCTTGGACTGTAGGAATAGTGGTCGAGTTGTAAAATCAAACTAATAGTTAGCGATAGATTCTGATTGGGGGGTTTTGCCTTGCAAATTTTTTGAAAATACCGTTGATTAAAATGCAATTTTAACGCAATATGTGAATGTATATAGCCTATAAATTAAAAAATATTACATCAATAATGAAATAATTTTTTAAAAAGATAACTATTGACAGGGTATACCACCCTGTTGTGGTATAATTATAAATAATGAATAGGCTTGTTTGAGTATAAATTATAAATTTTCTATTGTGTCATTTTAGTTGTTAAATATGTATGGTGTAGAGGTTTTAAATTCAGATTATCTCTGGTCATGTACCTTAATCAACGGTCTGAAGTCATTTTACTGTCTGTCATAGCAATCATACCCTAATTGGCTCTGTCCAAAGACAGTATTTCACAAAGTTTCGCCATGAGGTAGCTCCTAATCAAAGTACATTAATTACATAAGTTAAAAATCATTACAATTACAAAGGCTTAAGGTAATCAAATTTTGTAAATTAGCAACTGAAACTTCTCATTGCATGACCATTTTCATTTGTCTTCTTAAGAACAATAAAAATTATGAAAATTTTGTGGGGGAATTATTTTAGAATATTTTCATCGTAGGGGGATGAGATCCCTCCACCCATCCCGCTACAACTCGAGCACTGCATAGGACTGTTGAACAGTGAAAAAGATCAAACTGATTAGAAAAAAGGCTGATCATGAATTCAGTCCCAGAACCGATCCAACACAATCATTCATAATTCATATAATCTCGTATTGAATCGGATAAATAAGTTATATTACAACTTTAGGAATTCGCCAATTCCGGATGTTGACCAGAAAAAGTTCAAAAAGTTTTGGAGAGCTACTGTCTTGATAAGAAAGCCTTTGTTGCCCTCTATGCAGAAACCCAACTCACTTACGATGAGTTCAATCAAATGTTTTGCATTGGAAGAGACGTGTATCATAAGCTCAGGGAGAAATATGGCTGCAATGAGGCCTTTCCAGAGGTATATGACAAAATCAGTAGTGCAGGCCGTTCCTCCTTTAACTGATAAGGTGTTATTATGTAACCTATGCCCTTATAAAAGTAGACATAAAATAATTTAATTAAGTATGTTGCATTTTATTTGTCCATATTATGTTAGTTTGTTGTACATCAATACTAAACTTTAGAGGAAATATTTGAGCTTGGTTGTTGCAATTCCTTGTAGGTATTTAATCATTAAAGGACGGGCAATAGTCATAGATGAAAATAATATGTAATGGTTTTATTTTTTTATTTTCCAAAGCTTTTATCATTATTCTTGAAGAGAGACACGTCTTTATTGTATTACGCAACCTTTCTTCAAAAAAGAAACAAAAAAAAAGACCCGAAATCATGTGGTAGTTGGGCAAATACGTCAATCATACCAACTGCTATTTGTTTCTTATTTACTCGCAGACTAGACCGTTATATTATTTCTTCACCATTTTTGAAATAAATTACATATATATATCTTTCGTAATATTTAAATCTTCACTATACTACAATATTGCTTGGCAGTATTTTATTCAAAGCGTGGTGATACAATTGTATTTCTATATGATAGACAAAATGTCAACAAGAAAGTGTAAGTTTTCGACCACAACGTGAAAATGGCAACACTCGTAAATCAAAGCTAATCATATCTGAGTCTTTTAGTGATATCTATCTAGCATCTGTTGAAAATTACTCACCAAAGTTTTAGCCATTTTGGACAAGGAAGTTGTTATGTGAGAGTCGTTGGAGTGAGTTGATGTAAGTCTTATTGAGAAAAAAAAAAGAAGCTTAACTTATTTTTCTTTCAACAAAGTCTCCTTGTAACTACACAATTCTCCAATCGAAATTACAGACGGGAGCATAAAAACTCTCATCATGCCACTCCAACTGGACGTCACGTAACAACTTTGTGCCAAAATAGCTGAAACTTTGGTGAGTATCTAGCTATTATTCACGAGTGCTGCAATCTTGTCAATTTTTATAATCTAGCAGTTATTGCGACAAAAACAAAGAGGTTTAATGAAGATTTGTTGTAAGGTTATGTGTGCAAGTCCTTGTTGGACTCTGAGTAGAGATAGGACGGATCTTGAAACCAGAACTGAAGTATCTGGGTACGATATAAATAAACTTGTTTGATCTGAAAAGATCCAAGACTCGAATTGGCTTTGAGAACCCGAACTTTTACGGATCATTAAAAAGATAAGAGGGATTTTTTGGATCTTACAAAGGTAAAAGTATTGCTTCATACTTAATCCTAGTTATAAAAAACAGATAGTATCTATGTAAACCGAACGGACATTCAACTTATTTTGATTAGCGGTACAAATAGTTGCATTGCGTAGTCATTTCACACGACGTTACCTCTGGCACAAATGATTTTCTCTAATTATTGTTATTAATATGGATTGGTTGAATACGAATTATTTCCTATAAAGTTGAGAGCAATTATCAACTAATTTCAGATATTTTTCTGTTTCTTTTCGAATGAGAGGTTGTTAGAAAGAATCAAAGTAACGACCTGCCCAATATTATTATCACAATAATTCAAATGCTAATTAATATACGAAGGTCCTTTGAAAAGTCCGTGCAAAGTCTGAGAGATGGCACTAATGGCGCGTATCGAGGTTATTTTTAGTTAGTAGCATCCTCTGGAAGAACACACACCAACGGTTAGCCAGATCGGTCTATTTCTTTCGATTTTGCATTCGTTTGAATCGAGGAAGTTGAGTAATTTTCTACATTGTAAACTGTCTTACGAGCCATTCCCCTCAGCCTGGCTACCTCTGTTGGTGTGTGATCCGCACGAAGAAGAGTTGATGCCTAAGCCTTGAATTTTGCTACACGGCATTTCTCGTCCGATTTAAGTACTTGAGATCCATGGCCATTACAGACAGATCTAATTCCATCACATAGAATCTTCCAAATCAATACCTTTCAATCAATTTGCCACCCGATACTATTTTTAAAAATCCTGGATAAATACTATCACAATGATAGCCTAGGAGACGGTATGAGATAAATAGCAGTTGGTATAACTGACTTATTTGTCAAACTACTAGATGATTTTGAGTCTTTTTTCTGTTTCTTTTTAGAGTAAAGGTTTCGTGATACAATAAAGATGACGACATGCATGATAATTACATAAGTAGCTAAACTTGTATATGTTGTTTATATATATTGTCCTATCTCTAAATGGGACTTATTATTTTTTTTTTTTGTATGTAAGGTTGCATGTTCCAATAAAGGTAAGGGCTTGTGACAAAAACAGAGTTTATTGATCAAAAAACGATTAATAGACAAAATATAATATATAACTGATAATCAATATTCAATGCGATACTGATCGGCCAATCTTACTAATTTTATCATATACGGTAGGAAAAGCCTCCTCACAGCCGTATTTTTTTCGTAGAACATAATAAAGATCCAGACTGTTTTTAAACATTTGGTAAAATTCTTCATAAGTTAACTGAGTCTCAGCATAGAGGGCCACAATAGCCCTCTTGTCCAGGCAGTACTTTTCCAAAATCTTCTGTACTTTTCCTTGATCTAAATTAGGAACAGGTGATGACCTGTACACAACAAAATTAAGTATATATTAATTATTCGATGTACTGAATTGATTGAATAAGCAAGTACTCACCCATACACCCCAACATCGACATGAACTGTATCAATCGTGTAGTGATCCATATCCTCAATATGCTTTGGTGGAATATGTTTAATTGGACATAACCAAATGGGATATACCTTTGTTTGTTCATCAACAAATTCTAAAGCCTCTTTTAATTGAGTTAAACTAAATCCAAAGTCTTGACAAACAAAGTTATTGATTTGGTCAGGAGTGTTAAAACGATGCTTTAATGCCTTGAGAAACGAGAACTTTGGAGGCATGGTCCAACCAAAAGGATATCTAAATAGAGGATGATTACAGAAAGTTCCAAACACATCTCTGGCTACCCAAAAGTAGGGCCTGTTGTGGCGATGGAAAAAGTCTTTTGTGGGAACGACTTCAGTATATTCTTTTTGGTGTTGAACAACATCCTCGACATGAGTGTAGAACCATTTCTTGTACCAGCGATCCAACGCATTCACGTAATAGTTTCCAATCTCGTTCTTTTCGATAAAGGATCCCTTCATCATCACACTCTTTGTCTTGGAGTATACAAGTCCCTCAATCGAGTCTACAGATTTGTCTTTTACCATCTGATCAAATACGGAAACCATCTCGTCATGAGTATCGGTTCGAACATAGGTGAGTTTGATAAAGGGCTTATGAGGAATGATATCTAATTCTACAGCAGTGAGGAGCCCAAGAGTACCATAGCTCCATGGCAAGGCTCCAAATAATTCCAAATTGCTGTCTTCTGTCACAATTTCCACACTTCCATCTGGCAATACAAGCTCATATTTCGTACAGATGTGTTGGAAGAGTCCATAGCGAATGGAAGTAGTTTCCACTCCACCCCCCCATGACAAGACCACCAATGGTAAGGGCATCAATCTCAGGTACAATAGGGACGGTCCATCCCTTGGTGAGTAAGAAATCATTCAGTTCACCAATTGTGACCATGGGTTCTACATAGACCTTGCGTCTCTTTTCGTCGATTGAAATGATGTCTGACATGTTAATCTCAATCTGAAAATTGTAAACAAGGCATATATAAATTATTAGAATTTGGTCAATAAGAGCAAGGTTGGGTGTATTCATATACCTGATAGCACTTCTCCTTGTAAAGCATTTTTTTGTTGAGTGATGGATTTCCATTGGGGTCGTGCAGTACACATGAGTCTTTTATCACCCAACTCAATCCGGCGTCGTACTTGTCTTTGTACATCCTTCACTTTTTCTTCGTGAGACTTGCTATTCTTGTATAAATATCGATCATATATTTCATAAAAAAACATAAAAAAATCGTAGACAAGAGATGCGGGAACAAGGATGAAGAGTAGAGCCCAGGTATGATCATTGATGATGCTAGCTCCAATTCGATTAAGTAAACATGGATCCGGTGCTTTTTGAGTCTTTTCTTTCATTTTAAATATTTTTTAACTGTAAATAAAACAATCTCTTCTCGCAACGTCTTCTTGGAGAAGGGGATTCTTCGGACTGAAAAAATATTAGAAAATATTTGCCGGCAGGCCTGTAAGGTTTATATTTGGAATTACTTACCTTACTTAAAAACAAGCTTCTTTTATATATTAACAACATTTGCCTGAATCCTACACTTTGTCACAGGGATATTCTAACGAAGGAAATGTACATGGAATAGAACGTTTTTACATGACGTCAGCATGATTGTGTTGGCCTTTTTGGAGTCCTTCACAACCAAGTTGCATGACAATGAAAAAACTTTATTCGTTAATACTAATAAAATTAGTCTAATATTGGATATCAAAAGGTGTGCAATAAATGAAAGGGCTTTAACCTTATTGTCTATAAGAATTTGTCCCTCTATTGTATAGTTTTATGATATATCTTGCCCTAAAATGTATTAAAAATATGTTAATACTTAGCTATACAATCTTATTTCCATAGTATAGATAAAAATTAAATATTATATATCTCAATATATCCTACTTTTCTTTAAATAATTGTACAAATTTATGGATTTTCAAAACATTTACTTTGGTTAGATTCAAATATCACTCTTGATCATTGGCATTCAGTAGTGATCAATTCAGGTTTCCAGACTTTTTTTAACTCTTAAAGCTAATTAATTTAAGTTTCATAAAGATTCATTTGAAATTGCTACATTTTTGTAGTAAAACATCCAATTTAAGTCCCTAAAACCCCATTTTAAGGCTTAAATTGGATACATTTTCACTCAGTTCATAAATTGTCTTCAATATTTATACAATTTATGACCTGAGTGAAAATGTATTATATTATAATACAAGGAGTCCTCACTTATCGCGGTTTTTAGGAACAAGACAAATCCGCTTTATATGAAATCCGCGTTGTAAGGGGATTTTTGCTGTACCTAAAACCAGTAAAATGGGACAAATTATTTTTTAAAGTCTACTTTTTACTATTTTTCATTTATTTTTTTGGTATGGTTAGACCTATTAAAATATTTTATTCATTACATTTTTTGAAAACATGGTATTTCAGAGAAGATACTTGTAAAATGCTCGTATTAAAATTTAATTTGGTAAGTTATTTCCTTGATTTTTAATCTGTGTTACCATTATTATATCACGCAAACTTTTTATCAAAAAGAAATAGAAAAAAAGTCCCTAAATCATATGGCAGTTAGACAAATAAGTCATTCACACCAACTGATCTTTATCTTTAAAGTACTCCTAGCCTATCATTAGTCCTATTTATATTAAAATCCAACATAGTATTTTATTCGATACTGTATAATATTGCTTTGTAATATTTTATACATTTGTATTTTTATATCATGGCCAAAATTTACTCATAAAAATAATACAATGGCCAATATATGTATATAAATATAGAATGACTACGATAAATCAACAAGAAATTGTATTCATGTCCTTTTGGAAACGGAGCATAATATTGAATTACTTATAACTTTGTTTATTTCTCACATAGTAATATCCATGGCGTATCAAGTCAGAGGAGGGAATAGACAACTGACAACAAATTCCAAAGGATATGTTTGTGTTAGTGAGATAATGCCGCTTTCAATACTGTAAAATTTAAATAAACGGAACTTTTCCAATATTTATTTAGAAACCTTTTTTATCACATGTTTGCCTAATAACTAAAAGTTTTAAGTCTAGCTGTATCAAAGAAAATACTCACAGGACACTCTCTCAATGCAAAATTATACACATATAGACATAATATGAACGAACTCAACCCCAACTACAAAAAAATCTTGTTTACCTTGACATATACTTTACTATTGTAATATAAGAAACGAGATTTGAGGAGAATTTAGCCAGTGATGTAAATCCAGTGATTTTTTTAGCTGGTATATTTTCTTTAATAAATTGGTCCTTTCAAAAAATAATTTCCTTTTACATAGCTGCTGTAGTTATTATTTAACCCCTGGCTAGTGAACTTTCTCTCCTAAATAATTCAATTATCAAAGGTTACAATCCAGTGTGGTATGGGCATGTTAAAAAAAAGCACTATTTCAAGAATGGTATGCAGGAGAGAAATAATTAGACGTTTCATTAGATCAGCTACAATCAGCTGTGACAAGAGAGGAGGGAAGAAAAGATATAAACAAGGACATTTGCTAGAATTACTCTGATGTCGATCTCGAATTCGACTCGGCGTCCAACAAGGAGCTACAATTATAACTCCGCAACAAATCCTCAGGGTTACGCTCCGGCTTTTATGAGCATACAGGAACGTTGAATCAGGTTGTAATTGAATCTATTTAGGAAAGTATCTTCACTACTTAGGGATTAAATAATAATGACAACTGCTAAGGAAACTAAAATTCCTTACTTCTATTATAAATTACAAATTAACGGGCCAGCGAAAAACACACCGCATTTATATGTATGTCAAATATATTCAAACCCTGATTGAACGTATGCTCAGGCATAGCCCTGAGGATCTGTTGCAGAGTTATTATTGTAAGTACTTGTTGGACTCAGAGTTGGGAATTGACATCGGAGTTATTTTTGCAATGCCCTTGTTTATTTCCTTCTTTCCCTCCTCCCTTGTCACAGCTGATTGTAGCGGATCTAATGAAACGTCATAACATTATTGTTCGAGATTTCTTCAGGAACTACAAACGTTGCCAAGAAACGTGTCAAGCTTCCCAACAATCCCTTTACCCCTTTAGAATCCGTCCATCCTGACAATCTATCTGTGATTACAAGGTATCTGTAACCTCGGATGTCACAAAAGTCGGCAACAATGGCTTCGAATGGTGCTCTTGGGGCATTCAAAAGTATAGGTGGACATATAGGTTGTGAAGGAGAAGTAAAGTTGCATGACTTACATAAGTCCCTCGAACACCTAATGTCGTTTGTATTTCCTGGCCAAAACACACATCATGGCACATTTTGATTCTTCAAATTGTCAGGGGCACCATATTGATTTTCGGTTTCTTTTTTTTAAATTCTCAGTGAACACAGGATTTTCATCACTGAATACACTGCACCACTATATGGGAGAGTCAGAATAATTTCAAATACCGCCTATTTGAAACCACATAATGGCACAACCTTCTGTGACTTTACATATGTGAATGTTGATAACACCTGTTTTAACCATATTTTAAAATTAATTTAAATTTTTTTCTCTGGACAACGGTTGTTTTTTATAGGATATGCAAACCTCATCTCCCAATTTCTTATTTTTCTCTTTCACATAAATGGAAGGAATTTAAATCTATTTACTAAAATAAGTCCAAAATACAGGTATTAAAGATATATTTAGAGAAATGGAATATGTTATTGAATACAAAAATAAAATGCTTTAATATAACTTTTATTATGTAAAGCTTTTGTTTAGTTATTTACATGAGAGTAATTTGATGAAATATATAATATATATCTGTGTCCTTGAAAATAGAAAATATTTTTTATGTGGTAAACAAATAATGAATAACATTCTAAACATCTTAGAGATAGAACAGATCGAGAGCCCGGATCTGAAGTGCTCGAGTACGGTGTTCGTAAACTTGTATTATTCGAAAAAATCCAAGGTTAGAGCCCGAATACTCGAAGCCTGTTTAAATCCGAGGATTTTTTGGGATCTTAAAAAGTCTATGTTAATGCTTAATCCTTGTTTTTAAAAACATATTATCTATATTTAACGTTGCCATGGGCGCGTTATTTCAGTAGCACAAAAATACCAATGTATTTAGTTGTCAGGACCTGTCGATTCACTATTCTCACTTGAAACGTCATGACTATTTGATAATTTTGTATTTTTAAAAAATGAACAAAGTAACGAGTTATTCTATTCTTTTGCTCCGTTTCCAAAAGGACAAGACTACAATTTCTTCTGTATCCCTCATCGTATATATATATATTGCCCATCTTATTGTTTCTATGAAGACATTTTGTCGATCATGCACAGATACACTTTTCCTATGATATTACTATGTAAGTATTATCCTATTATCAAATAGAATACAATGTAGGATTTTAATATTATGAAATACATTTATGTAATGGGCAATTTTATACTAATGTCAACCTCACTATGAAAAAGTAAAGTTTCCATATTAATAACAAAACCAACATCAAATGTCTCATCAAGGTCAGAATTTTGACGTACAAAATACATTTGAACACAATATTCATGCAAAAACATGTTTTTCTCAATACAATAATGAGACGTAATGCTGGACAGATAAAAAACATTTAAGAGATAAATAGTAGTTGGTATGATTGGCTTATTACTAGTTATGGGACAATTAAAAAAAAAAAAAAAAAAAAAATCCGATTTTTTAATTTTTAAATAATTGTTAAAAAAGTCAATTTTGCTATCAGAGGCGTCCAGAGGGTGTATACTTGTATATTAGACTGTACCAAAATGACCAAAGTTGAGAATTTGGTATTGCCTGATATTTTTATTTTGCATTTTTTCCGCTCTAAACAAGAAAATAATCATCAAACCCCCGAAAAAATGATCCTTCATGGACGCATTTTGATTTGAAAATCTATAAAATGTCAAAAAAAAAAAGGAATTTTTGACGTTGTTTCTTTAAAATTATTGATTTGAATCAAGTTACAGGATTTTCATTTTATTAAGTATTATAGATAAAGCATGAATTTTGTAAAAATAATTTAACAACTTTTCCCTAATTTGCCTCATTATATGAGTATTTTAGTTCCAAACATACTGCTAATAAATCAATATTGTCTTTTGGTTCAGAGTATTACGCGCATTTATTTTGCGGGGTTTGCTTCATTTTTACAACTCAAACCTCTTTTTTTGATACCAAGGGTCAAATATACTTTGCGTGTTCATTGGTGCCAATTAAAACATCCTGTTGTATCAATTTATAATTTTGGACTATAATTATATATATTTATAATATTTTCTGGTTAAGAAGGAAAAATATCAGGCAATACCAAATTAATCCCAACATTTGTCATTACGGTACACCATAATTTATATATATCTATATATATATTTTTATTTTTTTTGTAAAAAAGACCATGTAATACATACGCCCAACAGTTAATCAAAATTAAGACACAATGGTAGTACAAAAAATTCACAGAGCGACATGGATGCCATTTTTTGCAAATGAAACAACAAAATTATTGTTGGTAATAACATTGTGAAGCAATATGACTCTGATTAATTTCATTTCAAGACAATATTATCGTGCAAAAAGTTCATTGTAATGATATCATATTTGGACAATCAAACTATTGAATGATAAAAAAATCAACCCCAGCCGCTTCCCTGAGCATACAGGAACCACTCTGATATTTAAAAATACCGTGTCCGTTCAATCAAGCAGAAAGTGTTATCTTAGCAATATTCATTTGAACTATTTTATATTTGTGTGAGGTTTTTTCAGCTTCGTTCATTTCAGCGATATGACGTTATTATTAAACATCAAGACTCATCAGAGCAGTGTTTAACATCAAATAAGAGCAACTGAGGCTTTATCGGATTTCGTCTCAATTCAGCAAGCTTCTGTGGAGGGATGAATTTATATAACTTATTGAGTGGAATGCCATACAAATACTTATATCTATAGGATCTTTAAAAAAGGAAGTACAGGGAGCGGGGATCAAATTGTCGCCTACTTTAAACCTTGATAACTTGAAGACAACATTATCAAATAAAAAACCGGTTACCAAATAGGAAAGCTATTCTCGTCAGCTTACCATACGTAGTTCAGTTAGCATCATGCCGTCATCATATGAGAAGATAAAGAGCTATAAGTGGAACGAGGAGCTTTCGAGGTACGCCGTAGTCATTGCATTGGTTAATAATGGAGGTGAAATCTCCAATTCAACGATTGCTTCAACCTTAGGAGTGAATTTACGGACTGTTCAGCGTATCCGTAAGAAGCTAGATGACACCTGGGATGTTGATGCCACCATAAAGAGAGCACCCAAGGAGGAGGGGGCCGACAGGAAGGTCAGGGGCACCGAATTTGTCGACAATATGAAGTAGATGGTTGAGGATGACCCTACCAGGTTCATGAAGGTCCAAGGGGTGGCAGGAGACAGGCCCTGGGTGTGGCAAGAGGACTCAGCACCCTGCCATGTATCCAAAATCTGTGGTTAACCGAGAACTGTTATGACGTCGTAACCAAGGATTTGTGGCCTACTAACTCTCCCGACCTTAATCCTTTGGACTATTTTGTCTGGGGCTATGTCAAGAGACATCCCCATAGCACCAAGGCCAGCCTGATGGACTCCATCAAGGAGGTATTCGGCAACATGGACAATGAGATGGTCAGAAGAGCATGCGGCCGGTTCAGAGGCCGTTATTGATGCCAACGGTAATTATATCGAATGAATGGCTACTCTATACCTATATGCTCGTCATAGTTTTGATTTTCGATAAAAAAGTTAAAAAATGTATATTTTGTGTTGTTTTTTGTAGAAAAATATTTTGGAGACAATTTGATCCCCACTCCCTGTACATTCTCCGGTCGTAGTCCAATGTTGTGACCTTAGATTCATGAGCCCTTTTTGACTTAGTTCCTTTAGGGAAGAGACTCGAGTTGGGACGGATCTTTTTGGGTGTTCCTTTATCACTCCGTTAGCTCCATTGAATGAATAAATATTAGATACTCTTAAAGGACAAAATAAACTATAAATAGTCCATCTATAGCTACTCTTAATTAACTATACGAAAATGTCACTGAATTGAACGACGTTCAAAAGAAGTTCGCCCAAATAAATACTTGCTCAAATAATTGTTACACTCGCTGAAATGAACGTTGCTCAAATGAATACACGCCCTAAAAATGTATAGCGGCCCTCGGTGAAATGTTGGGCCCCAATGCAGTTTCAATTTCTGATCCCGCCTGTGTAAATCCGATCCTAAATCATTAAACGAAATGATCCTTTTAGTATTCCCTACAGTTTACATGTACCATTACCAATATTCAGTTTTATGTTGGGAGAATAAGTAATTTTGTATTTTTCACTTTATTTCAATACTTTATAAGAAGTGCCACAATCACCTGATATAAGTCAAGTATGCCCCATTCTGTTTGATAATTTATTGCCAACGACAATCGAACTTCCAAACTGTAGGGTGTAAGAATGACAACTTTCTATCCGAGCTTTCAGACCTTCTGGCGCGTCGTCAAAGATGTGTGCAGCCGGGAGTTGTCTTCACAAAATACGATTCCTCTCCTATTCGAGTTTATTTTTGTATTCAAGCTTCTGTAAATGGTTCCAAACGCCTCAATAATTGATGTTCAGCTCTGGGCGATGCTATGAATGCTAAAAGGACAGCCTATCTCGATATTTTCCATCATTTTATTGATATTTTCGGCCACAAGCTTGTCAGTGCCTAGCACATCATTCATCTACACTAACGAGAACTAAATTGCTCGAGCCAATGTTGTGCAACTCGAACCGACAGGGTATCGGATCCGTATACATTCAAAATTTTCTTGGTTACTCTCGATGTGTTTTTCCGTTTCGGGTATTAAAAATGTCAAATAGGGCGAAATTCTTCCTTTGCGATCTCCATACTCGACGCATGATAATTCACGACTGAACCGACCAAGCGCAATACTCGCCAAAAAGCGTATACACTCACATCTTTACAACACCTTATCGTATTAGACCAATAATGAACTAAATATACTTTGCTTTTAAAAAAAGTGGGGAAATACGAAATTTTGTTTTCTCAAAACAATTAATTCATATTCTTGAAGAACACATAGAACATAATTTCAAAAAAAAGACAAAAAAACACACACATCAGACTTTATTGTGATTCGAATTAAATCATTATATAATATATATGTCATATATATATACATTCTGAAATAAATATTAAATATAAATATATGTATATATTTTTCTCTAAAATACGCAGAATAATATTCAAGAAACTGTATGAGATTGCAACTAAGTTTGTTCTCCATGAACAGAAATCATTTCATGATCCTCTTGGATTCGACTTTTACGTCGAAATCGAGTCTTCATGAACGTTTGAACAATAATGGTTTTTGCAGCTGGGTACAAACTATGAAGAAGCATGAATATGTAACAAAGATTCTTCACGACAAATAAAGAGAGGTTAAAGTTGTACTGAACCCTGGAAAAGAAACAATATCATTAATATGGATATAATAAAATAATTTGGCAATACAATTAAAAAAGATAGAAAAATTATAATTATGGATTGATCCATGGATTACTAAACATCTAGACACTTAAGTACACACGCAAACTCGTTAATAGAGCCTTGCAATTAATTATTAAATAATTCTTCCATTAAACAACAATACTACAAGGTCCACGGAGAGTACTGTTAAATTAACTTTATATGATCTAATTATATGTAAGGTTACGTGATATTATGTTTAAACTATAGTTGCGTCGAAACTAAATGAAAAAAAAAAAACAATTTTGAATAAAATAACAGTTTTGTTAACCAGAATAGAAGCTAAGAGAGAGGCTATAATCCAAGAGTACCTGAAGAGACTGGAGGTCAACCCCATACTCATCAAGAAAATCATTAAGAGGTACGAGGAGACTCAATCTATCAAGGACATACCCAGATCAGGCAGACCAAGTTCAAAAACAACCCCAGGAGTCGTTAAGGGAAGGATTGCAGAAAATCCCAGAAGGAACCTCACTAAGATGGGTGTAACAACAATGAGATAACCTTGGGAATTATCCATACAAATTGGAGAGGCAACATCACCTGTCAAGGTAAGGCAAAGGCTAAAAGACGTGAAAGAAGTAATGTTATTCTTCAAAAGCTGAGGACTGGCAACATTGTGTTCAGTGTTGAGAAGATTTTCGCAATTTTAACCCCCTAAATGATCAGATTCTGGCCAAAAAGGTGAGCTGGGTGACCATGGAGTCAACAAAGTGCAGAAGCCACAGTCTGTGATGGTTATGGCACTTTGACTGAGACAGGGATGTCCCCCTTGGTGTTTTCGCCGGACAAGGTGAAGTATATCAGCTTCATCCTGGAGGAACATCTTGTTCTCGGGGCCCAACAGCACTTTCAGAATAGACCATAGACTTTCCAACAGGATGGTGTCCCCTCCCACACATCCAAAACATCCAAAGAGACGCAGCGGTGCTGTGAGGGCAATTTCAATGGTTTCAAAGACAATACAGTCTGGCCCCCTTCCAGCCCCGATCTAAACGTCATGGATTACTCCAAGTGGTCCATTCTTGAGAACAGAGCCTTTGTGACCACCAGCAAAAAAAAAAAAAAAAAATGGATGACCTGTAGGCTAAACTGGTGGCTGCCTGGACTCCATCTCCGTGGAAATGGTGCGTACAGCATGAAAGTCCTTTCCAGAGAGACTTTGGGCTGTGGTCAAGGCTAAGGGTGACCATTTCGAATGAAAGTTATGTCACATGTTTATGAAAATTTTGTCGACCTATATCTAAAATTATATGCAAAATATGTAATATGTTATATCATTAGGGCTTTAATAAACATTTGACATAGCTTTTCCGCGGACCCTGTAAAAGAGAAAAATTATTTTTACTAAGAAAGTGATACAGAGAGATAGCGATATATTCCATCGTCCATGGAAACCCCTCATTTATAATTTAAGTAATTGATCATGGAGCTGTGGAAAGGTGGAAGATTTTGTGGGAAAATTTAATTTTCGGGGGTTAAATTTAAGATGATGCTCACAAAGTAATTCGCAACAAATGATTCACTTTAGTCGAAGAAAGAGCTAATTATTTATTTATAATTTCTTTCTATTTTTTTCATATCTAACTTATTTCCTTTATTAGTGAGCATGGAGGGAGGATCTATTATTAAATATGATCAAAAGAAGACATTTTTTGAGGGAGTATCTGTGACAATGTCATTATATCATATTTCGCTTATATTGGAGAAGAACGTCTCTTGATGAACCTTTTTAATCTACAGATTACTTTACATCAAGTAATTCATGCTTCACATAAACGATAAAATGAAAAAAAATCATTGAATAATAACAGTAATTGTTATAATAGACAAGATGCGTGATTTTAAAAATGAATAGTTTATCCAGATGTTAAGTAATCCATGATTGATCACACACTTATTAAAATTGAAATGATAAGGGATTTCACAATTCTGCAGCAATAGTCATGAACAAACTAAATATATATATATGTATGTATATCCTACGCAAGATGGTGTGACAGTCTGTAGCTTATTGTTTTAAGAAACGGCGCATGCGCAGAATAATTTTGATGGAGCCCTCTATGTGAGAAACATACTTACATGTCATTTTTATTAAAAGTACTGTGTGCTCATGGTGAAGACTAGGACAGTGTTTTTTTCTTGGCAACCAACACCTAATTATGTGTGTTCTACCCACCGACCTATATAATAACTGGATACACAGCCTATTGAATAAAAAGGAGAAAAGAGCCACACATCTTTCAGCTGTGGACTACTACATAAATACTACTACTACTTAGTTTTTTTATGACACTGATATAACATAAAATATCAGCTGACAGTTGATTCTCCTATTCTTTGCCTATTGAGTATCCAGTTAATATATAGGTCGGAGGTTCTACCAAAGTTACTATATATAAGGCGTGTCGATAAGAGATTTCTTTGCTTTTGTTTACATACTATTTTGATGACGTCACAAAGGAGCCAATTCAGTAGGAAATTCGATAAAACAAATTGTATAAATATATGAAATGGCACTTTATTTTCTCATCATACAATACCTTGAATGTTAATTTTTACCCTCCGACGATTACAGGACTAAATTATTATTAAAAAATAAAACCAAAAAAATAAGTTATTTTTAATGGAAAATAGGTGAGAACAAAAATTTTCAAATAAATATACAAAAATAGTGGACATTTGATGGATTTGTTCGGGTTGATACAGTAGAAATACACCTAGTACCTCTAGAAGAAAACCTAATTCTAGGAATAATAATAATAATATGAGTTCACACTTAACACTAGTCAATAATACTGAACTTGGCTCCGCTGTGACGTCTTCAAAAAAGTTGTCACCTAACCTCAACCAGACTGCGTTGCAAGTTTCTTATCGACACACCTTATGTATAGTTACTTTCGTGTTCTACAACATTACTCATAGGAAAATTGTAAAAGAATGACTCTTAACCTCTCTCAAAATTTCCATCATAGAGAATGGTTAATAATAACGATTATCTAATACACTTTAGGGTTAGATATATCATAAAACCGAGCTCCAGAAGGATATATGTTTTATAGGTGGTAAGGTTTAAGTCTTTTTATATGTTGGTCCCATTTTCACATCAATAGCTCACTATTTTACTTCATAGTAATGAGAAAAAAAAAAGGATATTTATTCTTACAAAACATGGTTATTTAAGCCCTCAAAATGGGTGAAATCAACAATTCTCCCGTCACATGGAAACACTCTATACCGATTTTGTATTCCAACAGTTCCCAGTCTCCTCTACATCAAGTTATTTGATATGAAAAATTTTCACAGTATAATATACATAAATTATAAGTATGCATATCCCTATACTCCGAAGAATCCGTGTTAATATTATCCACTAAAATATGTAGAATGCATTTCCACCTCTTGTCGTTAGTCTAAGTAACTATTAAAGAGGCATAACTTGAAGAATAATCTGCGTATATAATGCAAGCATTATATAATTAGACAAGTTCTTATTTTAACGACATTGAATTGGTATGCAAGAAAATTTGCCTATCAAAGAAATCTCATAATTGAATCAATATTTTCCATTAAAAATTAACTTTTATTATTACATAACCTCCTATTCTTTGATATGTAGAACTACCGAGAGAAAAAAAATGATAAATATAATACTAAGTAATTATGATTCATTCTATTCATACTAATCCAATTTTAAAAGATAAAATGTTAGCAACGAATAGCAATCATCAAATGTTAATTCATTGAGTCATTTCATTACGAGGCTTGTCTCGGTCCTTATTTAGGACTGAAGACAGCAGTCTCCTAAAACTTATAAAGTTCGGTCCTGGAACTTGAATTTATTTTTTCAATCAGTTCTAGTACTGACAGTCCGAAGACTGTCACAACACTAAGGGCAATACCTCCAGGCGCCTGTAGTTACGACAGTCGATGGCCCTAGGTCATTACAAAAAATTAAGAGGTGAAAACGATCCCTTAGGAATAACGAGGTTTAAGTGATTTTAGATCTTCCAATACTTCCGATTTTAATATATTTCCTCTGAAAAGTAATTATTTACTCCATGCAAAAAAAAAAGGACTTATTTCGTTAACAAAGGGAATAACAGTAATTATAGCTTTAATATATGCATATAAATCCGATTCTAAAATATGTGCACTGTACATATTTAATTCTTCATAACAGTAATATATGTGCAATGCCGATAAGTAATTAAGGACATTTTGCCTTAAATTCATTTTGCTTCAAGGATTAATTGCCTTAATATATAAATAAATGACATTTATAGGTAATTTTTGGTTCAAATGGATGTTCCTTTGGAATTTTGGAATCAAAATATCCAATGTGTGAAACTATGAAACTCATTCAATGGTAGTATTCTGTTGGAAAAAGGATGTAATCGTACCCCAAAATTTCAATGCATAGACAAACAAAATCTAACTATGTAATGAATTTGAAACAGAGACAAAATAAGAAATACAATTAGTATAATAGGAAAAACAAAAATAAATAAACAGGGCAACTATTCGAATAGAAGAATTGCTAATCACTTCTCCGTTAATAATAATTATTAGATATGATGGATTATTCATAATAGAAAATACTCATGGCTTGACAAACAAGCATAATATGAGGCAGGAGCGTAATTCCATCATTATTACAACAGAAAACGATCATTTAATGCATTTTTAATGCAATTCAATGTGAACATCAATTTCAACCAAAATTCATCAAATAACAACGTATAAACCTAATTTATTTATATATTAAGGCGAAATATCCTTGAGGCAAAATGACTTTAAGTCCAAATGTCCTAATGCAAAACAATTTAAGGCAAAATGTCCTGAGACAAATTAGCTTAAGGCAAAATTACTGGGCACCATGTAAATACATTATATAAATTTATATTAAAGATTGCTTTAAAAAAAATGTAAAACAGAAAGAATTAAGCATTTACATGTAAAGGTGTTCTAATATTATTCAAGCAAAACTTACCATAAATACATTCTCAACCCTAAGAATGGTATATTGATGACAGTAAGTTGAAGCAGCTGGTATGCAAACTTAATTTTGACTATTTTATCAAGTTTACGCCCAAAGTCACTAAGCGACATCATATAAATGGCGAAGGTAGGTAGAATGAGATTAATTGATGAAAGAGCAATTATTGCCTGCAAAAAAACAAGACAAAATAATAATATTAACGATTGTAACTGGTATCCGTCACTACTCACATTATCCAAATGCCAGTCTGATAAGTATTTCGATTCATTCACAAATAGTAAGCTCAACAGAGTGACCTGAAAGCAAAGGAGAGAAAATCATGTTCTGAGTAACAATCCCTAAATAGACTCATTCATCTTATATATATATATATAACATAATATTGCATGTCTTTGATGAATGCCCACGCTTCATATAGGTAGGCTTATTCTACACTGTGAGGTCCATTACATTCTGAACACTTACTCTTCAAATAATTAATGAAAGTTGATTGATTGAAATTAATTAATATTACGATTTATTAGACTAAACAATTGGATTCAAAACAAAACAAACATGAGCTTACAAGTCGAAAAAATGATACTTGAACGAGATCGACGAATTTCCATTCGCGAACACCAAGCAGTTGGGCGTCTCTAGGACCACGGTCAAAGCCGTCAGCAAGTCCAAAACGTTGGAGAGGATAAAGGGCTCTGTCAATCAGGTAAAACTGGACACACAGGAGTGACAGGAGTGACAGAAAATAGCCCAGGCCCATCCCCTTAGTCAATGAGGGGCCATGCAAGATTTCGGGATTTCACACTATACAACCCAGAGAGCTATAAAAAGAAAGTGGGTGAAAAAAGCCTTGTGAGGGTAGAGAGGCCAAATTTTGACACCAGCAATGAAAGAAACCAATATCCTTTGTTGCAAGACTCTTATGAATCAGTCGTTTGAGTTCTTTTGAACTCCTCGAATACACCTATTGGGTGTATGTCGAGAGAAAGGACAATAGTGTCAGTCATCTAAACACCGAGGCCTTCAAAGCCACTGTCAGCTCAGCACTGGCACGCCATGACGGAGCACTGCATCCGAAGCGGTTGCCAGGCCTTCCACCACGGCCTGGAAGCCATCCTTGCCGCTTAGGGCGCCTACATAATGATTAAGAGAGCTCAGGCGCACATCTATTTATAGTATTAATTTTGTTAAAACTCTATTGTTAATAAATAAAATATATCTTTTTTGAAGTTTAAAATTCAAAGTGTTCCGATTTTAATGGATCACTCGGTATACCCATAACACAAAAATGGTTGTTTCGAGCTCAAAGAGACTAGATAGGGGTTTGAGTTACAAATCAAAAAGTGTCTGGCGTCTCAAAAAACAACTACACGAATAGGGAAGTTTTCTAAATCAAAAAAAAGTTATGGGCAAAAAAAAGAAAATCGGTGAAAATTGCAGTTTCATTTTTTTTTTCAGGTGCAAAAAAAATAGATTTCCAATGGAACATTGGATTCATAGATAAAATAAAGTTGGTAGAAATTTGACTCAAATTTTGTTTGCATTTAAATTTGACGGCAGTATCATCTAAGTACTAATAAAATCTTAGTAGGTTTGTGTTCCTCCTTACAATGCCAATAAATGCTTTTATTTACTTATTTTGTAAAATTAATGCAAATCAGTTTTTTCTATTTTCTTCGTGAATTTCGATTCGACAATTTTTTGACAAAATTATACGATGGACTTCGCATCTGGACAAATTTTTCATGCATATATATTGTTATGTTATTTGAAGGTTATAACACGATCATTTAAAAAAAATCATAATTATACATTTAATACAATATACAGACGCAATAATAAATTGCCTATAAGCAGTGATGAAAATCCAGTGTAGAATGGATGGGAATGTTAAAAAAAGAAACCGATAATCAACATGGTAACCCTGACAATTTGAAAAATGTTTAGGAAGAGAGTAAAAATAATGTTCATCACGTTTCATTAGATCAGCTACAATCAGCTGTGACATGGAAGGAAGGCAAAAAGTCTATAAATAAGGAAATTTGATAAATCGATAAGTCGACCCCCAATTCTAACTGAGTCCATCAAGGACTTACAATAATAACTCCAAAAAAACTCTCAAGGTGACACTCCGTCTTATATCCGCCCAAACGAATGTTCAATCAGGTTTTGAATCTATTTAGGAAAGGATGTTTACTAGTCAGGAATTAAATAATAATGACAACTGCTCAGAACAAGAAAATTCATTCTTCAAATTACCAATTTCATAAAACAGGCCAGCTAAAAAAATCACCGGATTTTCATCACTGCCTATAAGAATACCCTAACGCTCACCCGCACCGAATAAGTATGAACATTAAGAAGAAATGGTCATGTAATTTCCCGCACCCTCCTTGGCCCGATCAAAGCGGGGTAACCCTTTGCTAGTATAAATAGAATAAAATAAAGTTCCATACCGAATCAAATACTTCAATGGCTGTATTATGACAAACTCCCGCTACATATCCAGAATGAGTAGAATCGTGATCATGGTTATGATGAGCTTGTAACATAATGATGAATATAAGTGCACTACTCCCAATGGTCACTTTTAAGAGATTTGATCCAGCACGGAGGATTTGCTCCGTTTGTTTTTCTTCCTCTTCATCCTGGCGCGTCATTTGTTCTGGAATACTGCTGCTGAATATGATACATAGCTTGATAGTCAGGTAAGTGGAGTAAACAAACCAGGATATGAAGGAAAATGGAAGTGTTCCACAGTACTTTGGACTCAAAACTAAAGGGGCCCAATGTGTAAAGGATGTTTGATAACGTGAAGTGTCGATTACTTACGTACATGAAATATATTTGTATATCGAATGATGAATTTTCCCTTCGATCAAATCCTCACTATACATATTCCGTGCGGAGTATTTGTTTCGAAGATGTATGTAGCGATAGGCTGTTATACATGAAGTTGCAATGAAACAGACTATGAATAAATCACCCAGGAACCAAAAGTATGTTGCTACTTGATGAGTGTAGCCTCGATAGTATGCAATTATATAGAAATTCAGAATAGTTGCCTATATAGAACAAATAGAGTGATGCTTGTATATAATACCTTCAAACATGATTTACTCAGGAATCCTCTTTCAAAAGTTGTAAGATTTAACAAATATATATGTAAATAGATCATATTACGCGCATGACATTTTTAAAAATATATAAATTCATGTAAAAAAGGTAATATATAAAGCATCCCTGAGCAATGATAACAGCCATTGCTAAAACGCCCAAAAAACTGTGATAAAGGATTTCCTTATCACACAATAGGGAATAAAAGCCTTTCTTGTTCTTCATGTTATTATATTCGTGTTCTTGATGAGTATTTCTGAAAGAAGGAAAAAAGAAATCATTAAATAAAGGAACATCCTCGTAGCAAAGGTCAAATTCATGAATCTTGCTCTTACAAAAAGAACGTGACTTCAATGTTCTTAATAATATTAATATCTAATAACAAATGATATTCATTAAGCTAACATAGTATTTCTACTACAATTTAAAAAATCCTTCAAAAAATACATATTTATTTAATTAGTAATTACTTTAAAAAAATATATAAAAATACTTCAAAGTGACAACCCGTACTAATAATATTTAAAATATTGCTTGTGAAATAAAAGGATACTTATTATTAGATAGGCAACGATTCAATCCTGATTTGCAAACGAGTTTTTATTCCTCAAGTCCTTCAAAAAAATATAGTATGTCGTCTCCATCAGATTTTCCATTACTTACATGAACAACTAAAGCCAATCTCCCTCATGTTTTTATCATTAATAATCGAATCACGGATACAGGAACGTAGGTGAATATGTAATAATAACAGCTTCACTTTGACAACCTCATATTATTCCACTTTAACAGGCACTCAGACATACAATAGCATTTAATAGTTTATGAAGTCTTAAGTTGTAGTAACTAACAAGTAACAAGTAGTAAATTAACCTCTCACAACGTACGCCTAAAGATATCAAGATGCTCGCTCACCTAGATGAATGATGAGGGCCGGAGAGAAGCGAAGAAACATGAAAAAAAGGACATTCTCATTCGCTTGAATGTGAGCACTGAGCACGATATGTAAGTGTTATATAATATTTACGTTTGCTAGCGCTTCTTTTAGCGTTCGTCTACGAACCTGCAGAGTACAGACAGACTAGTAATTAGTAAATAATGCGCAGCCAACTGCCGAGAAAACGGAGGCACACCTGTGTGCGTCATTTATTATGAAGCAACTTCATCCATGTAGCAACAAATGTACAAAAGTCTAATATTAAGCAACACGACACAATTGTTCTATATGCAACCGTTAACTCTATTTGAGTCATTAATATCATAGAACATACCAATCACTAATCAGTAATCACACCTATTCAGTTGATCAAAGAGTCAAGCATCATTAATAATTATTAGACTATTAAAATATTTGTTTTTTTTTTCTTATTAAAGGTTACTTATGAAACGATTTTAAATAGACAAAGTCGAAGATTAAACTTAACATATCAATTATACTAGAATATCTTTTTTAGGTACATAGTGCAATCATTAGAACTAAATCTCTCGAATGTTAGTTAAACAGAGGATACTGATTGTTATTATTTATGAAAGGACTTGACAGCTTCCACAATGTTCCGTACAGCAATATCAATATCCTTCTTTGTGGTGAATTTGCCAACAGAGAGTCTTACTGTTCTTCTAGCCAATTCGGGATCCAGACCACTCTTCGTCAATATCCCTGATCCACAAACGGATGCACTATGACACGCCGCACTTGTACTTGCGTCAACAAGTCCTAATTAAAAAAACAAAAACATACTTATAACTTGAGTAATGCTCGCAAACCGATATTCTAACCTGAAAGGCAATTTAGTAGCTCCCTCCCAGAGTCTACATGTGGAAAGGATACGCTACAAGTGTTTGGGAGTCGTTCTTGCGACTCAAAGTTAATATGAACATTAGAACTTCCCAAGTTATCTCTCAAACCATTCTCCAATTGTATTCGTAGTTCCAATTGATGTTGAGTGTAACTGATGCTGCCATTCTTGGTAGAAATTAATTCAGACGCTTTGCCCAATCCAACAATCATGGGAGTGTTTTCTGTTCCTGCTCTACGGCCGAATTCTTGATTTCCACCCAGGAAATACGGTGATATAGATCCGAGTTTGGCGTTATGATAAAGTGCACCAATTCTTGGGCCGTAAAACTAAGGTAAGGTAAAACTACTATTCATGGTTTTTAATGATACAATTATAATTTACGTTAATAACCGTACTTTATGGCCCACAATCGTCAAATAATCTACAAAGAGATCCTTTACATCAACGGAAATTTTGCCGATTGCCTGAGCAGCATCAGTATGAGTCAGAATTGGGAATTTTCTATTTTTATTTAAGACTTTAACTCTTCTCATTATGTCTCCAATGGGATTAATAATCCCCGTTTCATTATTAGCCATCATAATGGTCACCAAACAAGTATTTTCACGAATAGCTTCAAGAATATCTTTCTCAGTGGCTCTTCCATCTTCAACCTCGACATATGTCACATCTTTGTAAAAATATAATTAATAGTAAATGAATCTTTCAAAATCCCTTTACCTACGGATTTTGCCCTCGTTTTCATAGGCCTTCAAGGGGTTTTCAATTGCAACATGTTCAATGTTGGTCGTGACAATATGCGGTTTCTTTATGGAACCATTTTCTCTAATACAAGCCTTTTTAAAACAATCAATTGCAGAGTTGATGACGAGGTGATTGGACTGTATAAAGAAGGTATTAGTTATGTTATCCTAAATTTTTAGGCAGAATATAAATGCTGTCATACTTCGGTTCCTCCAGAGGTAAAAGTAATGGACTCATTTACCATATCATCACTTAATGGCCCTCCAATCATTTGCGAAACTGATTTTCGTGCCTTTAAAATTTCGTTTCGAACTTTTAAGCCCCGATCATAAGAGCTACTTGGATTCGCCCAGTCTTGATGAAGAGACTTTTGAATTTTTTCCACAACTTCAGGATGAATAGGAGTCGTTGCATTATTATCCAAATATATGGGGAGTCTATCGCTCATTTTAAATTAACTACATAATTAAGAGTAAAGAAATAATTATATATTAGTAAAGACCATCAAAAAAAAAATTTGGTGTCGAAAAAGCAACATTATATTTAATATCAAATTGTCAACAAAATTATTGATTAAAATACAGAATCCGAGTTCCATGCATATTTATGCTCCACAGGGATATTGTTCAGTTCTGTCAAGTGTTCAGAACCTATCTCAAAATCAAATAACTGGATATTTTCTATAATACGATCATCATGAATAGACTTTGGAATAACACTATATCCATTTTGAAGAGCCCATTTTAGAAGTATTTGAGCTGAAATAAAACATTAAATGGGATGATCAATAAAATTGATATGAGTATATTACCAGGGGATTTGGCATAAACAGAAGAAAATTTGAGGACGGTTGGATCTTCAAGCAAGGGTTTTATTCCTTTACCAAGAGGATCATATGAAGGTTGTGTTGTTCCAAGAGAACTATACGCTTGTAAATGGATTCCATTATGGCGACAATAAGAAGATAATTCCTTTTGTGAATATTGGGGATGACATTCAACCTACGGAATACAGACAAGCAATTAATTAAAGAAAGCAAGAAAATAGAAGACTTACTTGATTAATATGAGGAACAATGGTACAGACTTTTTTAAGGGATTCTATGTGAGAAATGTTAAAATTAGATACCCCAATACTACGCAAAACACCCTGTTTGTAGTAGTCTTCAAGCACCTTCCATGTTTCTATTCTTAATTCTTCATTTCGTGGATCTGAGGGATCAAGACCTTGAACTCCAGGCCAATGAATCAAAAGACAATCGATATGTGTGCGTCTCAATTCACTCAACATCCTTTCAATAGCACTGGAGGCTTTTTCTTTTCCCATTTCCTTCGGACCTAATTTGGATGTAATAAATATATCATCTCGACCCTCAAGGATTTTTCCAATCATGGGTATATTTTTGTATACAGAAGCCGTGTCAATTAAGCGATATCCAGCCTTGAAAGCACACTCTATTGAGGTTGATAGAAGAGGAAGGTCCTTTATTCGATATGTTCCCAATCCGACACTCGGAAAAATCAAGCCATTGGAGAGAATAAACTCACGAAGTGCCATTTCTTAACAATATAGCTAGACCCTTTTTCATGATAGAATGAACGGTTTAAATTAATCATTAAATAAAATGTATGCATATAAATTATGTTATCTTTTTTTATGGGGATAAAGAGATTGAGGTCAGAGTGAACATCTTATATATGAATATACATCAATTGAGGGTTGAAGAAGACTGTGATCATTTAGTAAGAGATTAGGCAATCATTTTAAGTTGGTTTTAAACATATTGATTTATCTATGCCTCTAAACCATATTCAAATACGATTGTACAATCATATTTATAAAAATTATGAGAGTCAATGACGAGGCAAGATTAAGATTTTATTAATTCATTAATCAAGATTAATCAGCTCATAAAATTAGAAATTGTTACATGACTCTCATATAGAGCAAGTGGAAATAAATTACATTTCCTTCCTTCGTGACAAATCTTATAGCAGACGTTTACTATTTAAGGAATTGTAATTACAAGAAAAAATCATTTCATTAATTAATTTGTAATTCAATCCATCTATCACTGATGAAAGAGTGAAAAACTTGAACAAAATAACATTACTAAGTGTGCATGAACTGACAGCAAATGATATTCGTCAAATTATTTCCTTGAAATAGAATATGAATAATTTTATAGAATTTTAATAAGTCACGCACCTATTGCCTATTTATAATTTAATTCTTAATTAATGCAAGCCACAGTCCCGGTTTTTATTATTGATTTATTCTTATTTATAACTACTTCTCCGTGTGTTTACTCTTAACATGACGTCATTTTAATAGTAAAACACAATATTTTGACAGTGATGGATGTCACGTGATGATACGTGGAGACTATTACGTCATATTTCCCTTCTTTATTAAACTTTAAACCAAAACAGCGAAGCGTGCCTGTTAGCTTGTGGATTCGTAGAGTTACCTTTTCTCTCCAGTCAGATGTCGCTTTTTATGATACCACAGATGACGTAAGTGTATAATTTTTGTAATTTCCTCTTATGACGTATTCAACTTTCCCTTCCCTTTGGAGAATTTACCTTTTAATTTAGTTGAAAGGGTAAATTTGTGGGTGTTGTATGTTTAGTTATGAAGTGTACACTAGTGGACAAAAAAAGTCTCGCTACGACTACTACCTTGATCAAAAATTGATCACGTGGTATTCTTTTCGACACTTTGTGTCAAACCTTTAGTCAATAGAGAGATGACCTGTCCACTAGCTATATAATGAACTTATTTAGTATTATTAAACATTTTATTATAAGAAATAATATAATAAAATATGTTCCCATATATATGAAGTTGCTTGGTGATACAGAATGACGGAAGACTCCAAAGCCGGATATCTTCTCATCGTTTGGTATATATTTTCCGCTTGCACTCTTTTTGCTAATAAATATGTACTTAATTATCTGAATGGAGATGGAATAATCTTGGGTAAGTGGAGCCTGGGCTCTTGGGTACATTTACTAATTTATTTTATAAATATTAAATGAATTAATTCTCTTATTTTTATCATTACTATTATAGGATGTATACAAATGCTTATGACCACTATATGTGGTTATATTCAGCTCTATTACCCCTTGGGCATGTTTGAGAGAACTCCAAGAAACTCTCCTTCCACGCCTGGCTTTTATCAACTAATGTCCATCATTGGGGGTCTTCGTTTTACGACAGTACTTTTAGGACTTATTGCAATTAATTATGTAGAAGTCTCCTTTGTGGAGACCATTAAGAGCTCTGCTCCCGCCTTTACCCTTTTAATTTCAAGATTTATACTTGGTATTGTTTTTAATTACCCAATATTACATTTTGAGGGTTAACGGCCAAATTGTCTCAAAACAAATATTAGTGTTATTGTCTATATATATTACTACAAGTCTAACATTTAATGTAGTCATTCAAAATCAGAGAAATTTGGATTGTTGAAATGAATTTATTAGATCCATTTTATTATTAAAAAATTGGGAAAACACAATTATTCATAATGGAAGAATGGAGTTTCCAGGCTTACTTCTTTAAAAAATATATATTTGAGTTATGACAATTTGGCACTCACCCACCGATTTATACATGCTCATTTACGATTTATTTTTATCTCATAGGAGAATACACGGGTCTATTTGTGAACCTTTCCCTCATTCCAGTCATGGGAGGACTGGCTCTTTGCTCCTTGACAGAGTTGAGTTGTAATATACAAGGGTTCTTAGCAGCTTTAGGAACGAATATAAGCGAATGGTAATAACTATTGACATTTTTAATATGATGGCATAATCATTAATATCTTCTTCTGTCTTTCTTAGCTTTCAAAATGTCTATTCAAAAAAAGCCATAAGTAAACATAAAATCAAATTTTCGTAAGTTCAAGTATTTTCTATATACACATGGTGCGTCAATATAAAATAATATTGAAGAAACATATTTCTTGTTTTTATTTCCAATAAATCTTTTGTACAAGTTGGAATTTCTTCGTCTTAAAATGCATTATTTACTTAAAACATGGGTCATTCGAATGCCCAACTATTAATTGATACTATTATTTCATTTTGATCTATTGAAATCACTGGGTTATTATGTATTTTTGGCTTATATAACTTATATTTTAATAATTTTTATTAAAATAGTCTAAAATTATTCCATAATTTTTTTGATTATCGATGGAATATTCAATTATTACATTATCCTCATCCTTAGCAATGTAAATCCTTAATTTCAAATTATTCATCTCATTTTTTACTTGGAACTTGTACAATTTGCTTATACAAGTTACAACTTGTACAAAACATTATATACATACATATCTACATTTCAGACATATTTGAGTCAATTATAGGCTTTCAAATTAATGGTGTGATTTAAAATACCCAAAGGTTGTATCTATAGTTTATAACCTTTATTTGATTCTAAGGACTTAATTTGACCCCGATATGGCCTGTTTCAATGATAAGATCTATCCACTTTTTCATTCGTTTATTATGATGATGAATCTTTGCTACTTTAAAAACAATTTACGACACATCCAAAGGGTTAATCATAATAGTTTATGGATATAAGTGGACGATAATTCGTCAAATAATACAAATGTACTCTAGACTCAATTATGCCTGATTTTGTGTTGACGGACCACATCTTACCCTTAAATTTATTGAATGTTCTTTAATAAATACCTTAAGGCCGGCAGAGATGCAGTTCTACACTAGTGTATGCTCCTTCGTCGCACAAATCCCAGTTGTTTTATTCCTTGTGGATTTTTCTAAATTAATTCAATTATCTTCGGAATTTTGGATCATGAGTTTTCTCAATGGACTCTTTTTTCATTTTCAAACCATTAGTAACTTTGCATTACTCGAGTATATTTCAACAGTGACTCATAGGTATGATTTAATCTTCCATTTGATGACTTTTCTATTAAATTACTTTTTTATCTTACAGTGTTGCCAATACTGCCAAAAGAGCACTGCTCATCACTTTCTCCGTGATTATATTCGGTAATCATATCACTTTCCTCTCCGGTCTTGGAACCTGCATTGTATTTATTGGAGTTGTGTGTTATAATAGAGCTCTAATCCTGGACAAGAAACGTTTTAATAAACTAAATCATTCCAAAAATCCAATTAATTTCTAGAAGATTGAATAATTGTATCTGTGGTTTTTCTTAATCAATTTATCAACGCAATGATTAATATCTTTGGTATTGATGTACCTGGAGTTCTTGCATTACATTTAATTTGTGATATGAATCTTTTTTTACTTGATTAAAATCATTCTGATTATGTCATTATTTAAACATACTAATTATACACACATTTTCATTTTTTTAAATACACTTGCTTGCTTAAAATAGACTTTAATATATAAAGATATATTAAAGATTAAAATAGATTTAATGCACACTAAATGAATAGTGAACACGCTCGTTTTTGTGCTTGACTAAAGTTCAAAATAATTTTATCATTAAAAAGAATGCAGTTAAAAATTTATTTTATGATCATTTCAACAACATAGAAAAAGTATTATGTATTTTTAATACAGTCTAATTTTTATAGTTTAGCACATGTACAGAGCGTTTTCATATGATGACCGCCATTTTGGGAGCCTTAACAACCAATAAGACTGGAAACCCTTTTTTATTGATATTAAGGAAAATAGTGAATTATTGAATGTCAAAATGGGACCAACAAATAAAGGAATTGTACCTTACTATTTATCAAAAATATATCCCCCTGTAATCGAGTTTTAATATATATAGAGTGGCCCATTAAAATCTGAATAATTTGAATTTTAAACTTAAACAAGATATAATTTATTAATTAACAATATGATTTCAACAACATTAGCACTATAAATAGATGAATTTCTGAGTTCTCTTAATCATGAATGTAGACGGCCTATGCGGCAATGATGGCTTCCAGGTGGCGGGGAAGGCCTTGAACCCGTTTTGGATTTAGTCCTCTGTCATGGCGTCCCAGTGCTGGCTGACAGTGGCTTTGAGGGCCTTGGTGTTTGGATGACGGACACTGCAGGCCTTTCCCTTGACATGCACCCCAAAAAGGGTAGTCGAGGGTGTTGGCATCAGGGCTGTGGAGGTGCCCAAAGAGTTAAAAAGACTCATTCAAAAGAGTCTATCCAACGGAGGAGATAAATTTCTTTCATGTTTTGTGTCAAAATTGGTCTCTTCAACCTGACAAGGCTCTTTCCACCCACTGTTTTATAGCTCTCTGGACAGTCTGATGTGAAACCCCGAGATCTCTTGCATGGTCCCTCATAGAGTTGAGGGGATTGGCCTGGGCTGTTTTAATTAACTCCTCCGGATCCAGTTTGGCCTTTTTTCAGAGCCTTTCTTCCTCTCCAACGTACATGCTGACGGGGGTCTTGGAGACTCCCAAATGCTTGGAGTGCGCGAATGGAAATTCGTCGATCACGTTCAAGTGTTATTATCTGGACTTGTGCTCAAGTTTGTTTTGTAACTAATTTTTATGCTTTCACATATCGAAATATAAATTAATTTAAATCAATCAACCTTCATTAATTATGAAATTAGTATGTGTTCCGATTTCAATCGGCCATCCTGGATCAGACTCTAAAATGTATTAAAATATGTTATTATATCGTAATACAACCTTATTTTTATATTGTAGATAAAAATTACCTATTTCTCATAAAAGAATTAATTATTTTTATCTAATTATCCTACTTCTAGCGTCCCCAATCGATCCAAAAAATAATTTGATGAATTTAGACATTTTTTAGGGATTTTCAATAAATATAAAATTGATTTAATTCAAAAATCAGTCTTTATCATTGACATCAAGTAGTGTTTAACGCAATCGTTACGTCTTTTTAATTCTTAAAGCCATTGGATGGGAGTTTCATCAAAATTTATTGGAATTTTTTTCCAATTTTATGTCATAAAATATCAACTTTGAGGCCCCAAAATGGTGCCTCCTAATGAGGCAATTTAAGAAGTCAAGTGAAAACGCGCTATTATGTACAATATTCACTTTTGCATAATATGTATCTAAGTCAATTTCTGCAAATGAGTGAGAGTAAATCAATTTATCATCAAAGTAATAAGACGTCCCATTAGTAGTTGAAGGAAATTTGAAGTATGTGATCTTGAGGAGTATTGTTAGATGGAGGCATCTCATCATCACCACCCCTGATATTACGTCCAAATGGAAGATCAATTTGAGGCATTTTTTGTAAGATTTAACAGTCAATTTTATCGCAAATTTCTCCTTCCTCTAATTTGCTGTTGTCGGAATTTGGCCCCCTTGCATATCCTATCATGTAATAACACCACTGATTTAATCATATATGTACAGATTTTTACATCCGAAGATGCCTACTGAAGAAGGGCATTGAATGTATATTTTCCATCGAAAAATATCATTAAATAATCATCAAAAGCTGTTGTACAATCCAACTAGAACACAAACATTCTATATTTATTTCATACCAATTTCGAAAAGTGAGACATTTTGAGAAGGAACTTGTGGAATCAGTAGACGGACTCAGTTGCAAGTTTGGCTCTGGATGACTGTCTGCTTGCCTAATATTTTGGGTCCTAGTGTCATCCAGGAGTTTTTCCGCAAGTTCTGCCTAAAGATAGAATAGATTCAGATTCTCTCAGGTCTGAGGGTTCGGATCTTTAGACCTAAATAATCTGGGAAATTTGGGATCCCGATACGAAATTAAAATTCGACAGATACTCATCTCAAATTTTAGATGCCTTTTAACTGAAGTTTAAATTGAAATAAAATTGGATCAAAATTACAAGGGTTCCTTGAAAAGTACGTGCAAAGTATGTGAGACGACAGTACGGGCACGTATCGAGGTTATGTTTAGTTATTAGCATCTTTTGGAGGAGCACACACCAACTTCCAGCTAGATCTTTCTATTTCTTTCTTTTTGGCATTTGTTTGAATCGAAAAGTGGAGGGATTTTCAAAAAATAGAGGAAAAATAATTTTGTGTCTTGATTACAATTTACTCTATGAAAGACAAAACGCCTCATGAGACTAAAAAGAAGCTTGATAAACATTATCCGGGCTCTGCACCTTCGATTAGAGGAGTTTATAAGTCGTTTCAAAATTTCCAGAGTGGGCATATGGGTACGAGTGTCTGAACGTTCTGGACGCCTTGTTGAGGTTACTACTCAAGAAATCATAGGTAAAATCCGCGATATGTTGATGGATGACAGCAGAGTGTAGGTCCAAGAGATTGCTAGTCCTGTGGACATCTCGAGTTATAACTCTATTTCCATTCATTTTGCAACCACAACTGCTTAAGTTTGAGGTGGTGCATTGTCGTGATAGAAACATACTGGCTTGTAGGCCAATCCTTGGCATTCTCCTTGCAGCTCGGGTTTCTAACGGTCCAATAACGATGAATAATATGCACCTGTAATAGTTTTACCCTTTTTCAGACCCACTCGAGGATTATTCCGTGCGAATCCAAAATACAGTTGCCATAATCTTTCCCGCCAATTTCTCTATTCAAACGAATGTCAAAGAGAAAGAAATTGACTGATCTAGCTTAAAGTTGGTGTATGTACTTTCAAAAGATACTAATAAGTAATCATAACATCGATACGTGCCAGTAGTGCCTTCTCTCGGACTTTGCACGGACTTTTCAAACGACCCTCGGTAGGTTATATTTTGACTGATTACTGATGCCCAAACAATAAATAACCGAATGTTATTACTTTTACAACATACCTACTAGTTATTATTAAAATTATTCTTATAATAATATGGGATACACCTTTATTGTGTCTCGCAACCTCTCATAAAAAACAACCACAACATATTAATGACTAAAATCAGTCGGTGGTTGCTCAATTCCTCCTACTATAGAATTATTATTTAATAACAGTGGATAGCTGTGCACAACATAAAGAAACAAAAAAAAAACGGCCGAACTAAAAAACGCTAGTGATTAGCACCACGGCTTTTAACTACCAAGTAAACCCTCAAAGTTATTAACTATCTTTCATGAGTACACGTCGTATTTATTACGTTATCCTTCGATTTTCTCTCCTTAAGAATAAAATTATATTGAAAATAAAAAATCACATTCTGGTTGTAACTAAAAAAAAGTATCGCACGCATTCCATGTCATAAATTAGACAACTATACCAACAGTTATAATTGTAATAACAGTTATACATTTACTCAAATCAAGAAGTAGATTGATTTACTTACAACAATGTCTAAATACGTCATATTATAAAATTATAAATAAATCATTTTTTTTTCAATTGTTAATTAATTCATTACAAAATAATCAAACGAATAATGGCTGTCGAGGGTGCAGAAGGGGAAATTAAATATGAAAATCTTCGGTTTCTTGATATAAAGTCGGCTCTGACTTACTTAAACCCTGTAAAGAAAATAGAAAAAGAAAAATCATAGATAAAACGTGAAAATACATAGGTATTTGGGAAAAGTATGAATAATGATGAAAATCTAATGTAGAATAGGCTTGTTAAAAGAAAAATAAACATGGTAACCCTGACAATTTGAAGAATGTCTTGGAAGAGAGAAAGAATAATGCTCATGACATTTCATTAGATCAGCTACAATCCCTTGTGACAAAAGAGGAAGGATATAAACAATGTCATTTGCTAGTTTTACTCCGATGTCCATCCCCAATTCTACTCTGAGTACAACAAGGACAATAACTCCTCAGAGTTACGCTCCGTCTTTTATGAGCACACACACACACATTCAATCAGGTTTTGAATATAATTGAATACATTTAGAAAAGAATGTTCACAACTCAGGAATTAAATAATAATGACAACTGCTAAGCAAAAGAAAATTCCTTCTTTATACTACCAATTACAAATTACCGGGCTAGCTAAAAAACACACTGGATTTACATAATTATATATGAATCAATGAATACTTTATACATGAAACGCTCAGTCTTTTTCTCCGTTCTTTTTTATGACGAACTAAATCATTTTTTTTTCTATTTCTTACCCTTACTAAAATATTTATAAAATGAAAGAGGGAATTGAATGAAAATAATCGTGTAATTGGTTGTTTAAAACTTCGTGTGGTCGCTTTTAAGTAGCGATGGGATGATTAAAAAAAAAGAAATCACGATGGGGATCCTTTAACAAAAATTCAAATATACAATTGGATATTTAATAATTTTGATTTAAAAAAATTTTAAATCTTATGGCTATTGTCAAAAATTAAATTTTTTGGAAAAAAAAAGTCAAAAATTAAATTTTTGGAAAAAAAAATCAAAAATTGAATTTCCAACCAAATATTTCTAAAATATATAATTAATTTTTTGGGGGGAAGAATTAGAAAATGGAAATTAAAAATAATTAAAAAAAAAAAAAAAACATGCAAATATAAAATTAAAAAAAAAAAAATCGAATATTAAATTTCTGGTTCAAAGCAAAAAATCATTTATCTTGGAGTAAGGTAATTTGTTTTTCACATATCAAGGACCCAGTTTTATATCCTATGATACACTTCCGACCACGGATTGTGCAGTTGAACTGCTGAGACCCAATGCAAGTTAAATTCCGGAACTACTGCTTCCTTGAGCATCAAGGACCCTTACAATATGTAAAAATACACCCCAACCGGTTCTTTTATCCTCAGAGAGGTGGAAAAATTTAACCGGTATCGTACCCAACAGTTTCCCTATACAACCCCTGCGTCGGAGTGTATTAAAACATATTAGAAGGGGTCCTTGATCCTTAAAAATGCAACAACGGTGAAATTTAAACTGAATTGGGTCCCAGAACTTCACCTGTACTGTCTGAGGACCGGAGTTTACTTTTGGATATTAAAAGGGTTCTTGGATTCCCAGAGAAGTGCCGTTGGTGGAGTTTAAACTGCCTTGAGGCCTCGGGACTTCAGTGTACAACATGAGTCCCTGGGTGTATTCAAATTTGTTAGAAGGGGTCCTTAATGCTTAAAATCGAATCAGCGGTTGAATTTAGATTAATTTGGACCCAAATGCAACGACGGTGAAATTTAAACTGAATTGGGTCCCAGAATTACCTGTACTGTCTGAGGACCGGAGTTTACTTTTGTATATTAAAAGGGTTCTTGGATTCTAAGAGAAGTGCCGTTGGTGGAGTTTAAACTGCCTTGAGGCCTCGGAACTTCAGTGTAGAACATGAGGCCCTGGGTGTATTCAAATTTATTAGAAGGGGTCTTTAATGCTTAAAATCACATCAGCGGTTGAATTTAGGTTAAGTTGGACCCATCACTTCATCTGTACAAGCTGAGGTGTATTTTTTGGATGAGCCTCAAGGAAGCGGCTTTGGTGGATTTTTTTATATTTTTCAACAGTTTTATTCCTCTTGCAATGAAATTGCCTTTGAAATTACTTTCAATCCTGTTGCTTATAATGATAATATACACCACGACTTTACCACGCAACGAAGCATATTACTCCAGCGATTTTATGAGTAACATTTTAACCCCAATCATTTTACAGGACCTCATTACACTTATAACTCTCTAATAGTTCTATAACTCTTCGTCATTCATGAGTAGACAAACATGTTATTACTTAATCTTAATATGTTTCTCTTCAAAAATAAGGCTAACAGCCTTAGAATATATATAAAAAAACACTCTTCAAATTACCAAATAGAAAATAATCTCGCACGCACTATGTTTATATTTTAGACAACTCTGTAGTTAACCTTTTAGAGGTCATTTCTTACTCATTATTTACTATTGTCACATAAATGCACAAGTGGGCAAATTATGTACGTTAATACGAGAGAGTTTTGACAAAACTATTCGAGGAATTTATAGAGAAACATACAAATCCAAGGACCTAAAGTGATATTAAGGCGGATAGTATTTTTGTTTGTTATTGAATTATTGGTAAAGGGAATGCAGCCAAATGTACAGTTGTATGTTAAGGAGGAAGGATCGCTTGAACGTGCATGGGAATAGGGAAAGCATTAAAAAAAAAAAAAAAAAAAGAGTTTCTACTAGAAGTTCAAAAATCTAAAGAAATTATAAATATATTCTTTTTTTTGGCAAGACACTTTCTAAATATGTCATGACAAGGATTGCTAATTTCAGATGTTAAGTTCTACTGTTTGTTTTTGTTTCGTAACATTTTTACCTTGATTGTAAGGGATTAAGATATGATTATTTGCGTGGCGGAGGCTCAGGGCTTGTGGTTCCTAATCTAGTAGACATATTTCCTAAGGTAGTCCTTAGATTTTCCACATGTTCCAAAAGCTCTCGACTCAGCTCTTGCGTCTCATTCTTCAGCCTTTCTTCAACTGAGCCTATAACGAAATATTTTTGTTTTGTTTTGGGTCAGTGTGTATAAAGTGTGGGGTTTGACATAGATATGGATAACGAAATGGGATGTGGGGGGCGAGTAATGAGTAGAACCGCTCAAGAGATATTTGGGTTGTTTGTTAGTCAGTTATCGTCAGGTCAAATGTTATTAAAAAAAATAATACTGCAAAAATAAGTTACCTGTTCGTGGGTATGGGTCATTATTAAAAATATCTTCATCACGGAGATCTTCGTGAAGGGTTGCATCCTCATCTACCAACGTTTCAGCACAGGAATGCATAGAATCAACAACAGAGTCGGCAAGGGTTTCATCATCTTGCTCATAGGAAGGACGGGACTGTACTAAAGTTTGATCGAGAGAAGATTGAACAGTGTGGAACACTTCCGTGTTTGTAGCGGAGGATTGTAGATCTGTAGAAGGGATTTCTACTGTGCCTGTTTGAGCATCTTTCTTCGCTGTCTTTCCTCGAGAGCGAATTGGAGTTGGTGGTGCAGGCAATGGGCGGGATTGTATTCTTTCGACAACGTGTTCTCCCTAAAATTGGTTAAAGTTTGAATGGTGTGATAAAAAAGCAGGGGAAAATAATTTCAAGCTTGTATGCAATCAGTAAAGAAATAGTGAAGTGAAATGCCTATTTCTATCCAAAAGATCAGAAAGGAAAGAAGGATGAGAGGCCTGAAAGACTGTTGTAGTAGGTCATGCGAGATTAGAGGAAGGCATGGATGCAGTTAGTTGCTTTCATTCCAAGCCTAAGAGACACCAACCTGACAAGAATTGAGAGGTGTGGCGAATGTTTCATCAGGGGTTTGAATTTCATCATAAATATCTGACTGATGGGGTGAACTAATTTCTTGGTAGAGTATACGCCGTTTTCTAGGAGTTGGCATAGGAGGGAATACAGTGGATTTCTCTAAAGAATGATTGGTTGATTTGTTTACTTCTGAGTAGGCATGATAAGGCCGAGTAGATTGTTGCTTAGGATTCTTTTAATTAAAAATACAGGAATTTTAAAAATTCGGGATTGACAGGAAATCAAGTTCATGCATTATCAGTTATGATTGGTCCAGGTACCTAGATATAATACTTACATATGTGGGCTCAACTCTAGGGGATTCATCGCTCTAAAAAAATAGATATATCATATCAAATCTTTTTCCTTTCTTTTTTAGTTCATGCTCGAATTTTATGAAACATGAGAAAGGACGGGGAGAGGTCTGGGAGGATTTGCCACATGCATGGGGTCACACATTTTATGCCTTACCTGGAGACAGGCCCCATTTGTAAACTTGTCAATGGTTGTAGGATTGGGACTTTTTGAGCCCACCTATAGTACATAAAAATCTCATTAGGATTTCTGCATAAAGAGTTCTAGGTATGTAAAAAGCTCTTTTTTTTTTTTGCTAAGGGTATGATATCCCATCAAAATAGATATCAAATCATGTCTCATAAAATTCGAAATTAATTTCCTTTTACTATAAAACCGGGTAGTCCATTGAAATCTAAACACTTTGAATTTTAAACTTCAAGAAGATATAATTTTATAAATTTACAATAGAATTTCAACAAAATTAATTCTTTAAATAAATTTGTATCTGAGATCTCTTAATAATTAATGCAGCCGTCCTTAGCGGTAATGATGACTTCCAGGCGGAAAGCCTGGCACTCGCTACAGATGTAGCTCACTGCCATGGGTTACCAATGCTACATGAGAGTGGCTTCGATAACCTTGTTGTTTGGACGACGTACACTGCAAGCCTTCTCCTCAACATTCCCCCAATAGGTGTAGTCCATGGGGTTAGTATCAGGGATATAGGGGGGGGGGGAGTGCAAAATTGTTTGGGCCGGAAAGGAACGTTGTTGACCATCCATTCATGTGTCTTTTGCCTTTTTGAGGCTGGAAATCTATATTTCCATCAGGATAGTTTGCCTGCACCAACGGGAAAAGACAGTCACATAGTCGGACCCTGTGAGCTTGTACCCGACTGGGAACCACACTAGATGCTCTGCCTTTTTGGTCAGAGACCACAAAGGCCAAGGCCATGGCGGAGGCAGGGTTTAATGTGGTACTAAGTGTCCTCATTGATTCATCAATGTCGCTAAGGCTTAAGTAACTGTCATTCTGCCGTTAGATCGTCGGTGGAGGAGTGCAGGTAGGGAAATTGGCCGATTACGTTCAAGTGTCATTTTCTCTACTTGTAAAAAAGCTAGAGAGCTCAAATTTGTTTTGTTTGGTAACTAATTGCTTTAATATATCAAAATATGAATTAATCTCAATAACTCAATATTCATTAATTATTGAATAAGTAAGTGTTCAGATTTTAATCCACCACCCCGTAGACCTGGAGCTGCATGAGACCCACCTTATATTCATGCAATGGCATCCATCGTGGCACACTTTCTGGAAACGGTAAGCAAATGTCATTTTTGGATATTGGTGATGGAGTCGATACACTTGGTTTTTTAGACTGCTGATGAGGAACAATTTTGTTCAAGGAAGGATAATTATTCAAGGGGTTCAAAAACATGAAATTATACTCAATTAATAAAAAAAAAATGATATCCGCCAAAATACACTTTTTCAAATAATAAATAAATTAACTTGAAAAGACAAATTTTTTGGTAGTAATGGAAATTAAAGGATGGTCTATTTTCTTTCTTTACCTCCACTGAGTCTTGACTTAGTCGATTTTTCTTATTCTTCATTTTGGATCTTCCTAAGGCTCGTGGCGGAGTACCCCTATAATGATCCACTAATTGGGAGTCCTCGTTTTCTGTTTGATGCATATCAGATTCTTCTAAAAATGTATTCTGAGTAGTTGGTGTCTTTGTTGTTGCAGACGCAACTGGGAGAAAAGGAAGAATAGGTGAGGGGGACTCAATTAGATCATCTTTAAATTTATCTGGAATTCGATCAATGTTGAAAAGATCGGATTCCCTATATCTTTCTTGCTCTTGTGCTGCTGCTTTTTCTTCTTCAGCGGATATGATCTCATAGCCAAAGTCTTGTTCCCGTGTCATGGATTCTGCTGGTGTGCTAGATTCGTATCTTAGCATTTCGTCATCCGTTATTCCTGAGTGATCATAGGGTGAATCATCTACTTGATTGTACTGATTTTCTTGAGCATCTTGAGGAGTTTCAGCTTTAGTTGCTTTGTTCTTTTTGTTCTTCCTTGATGGAGCAATGATCTTCAAAATCCCCTTGGTTGAAGGGAATGGAATAGGAGGTAACTTTATATTTCCTGGAAGTGGGAAATCACTTAAGTTATTGATCTTTGATAGTTCATGAATGGTTTTGGATTGCTGAATGGCTTGACGTTCCAGGAGTCGACTCTGATCCTCCACTTTACTTCTTACGATGCATGGACGAACAAGGGACTCAGGAAATAGGGTCTTATAGACATAGTCCTTGATTTCCTGCTTTGTTTTTGGAACTTCTACCCCTGATATATTCCCTGTTGATCTGTAACTTTAATTTGAATCACATTCTTATGACGAAGGGCATGCAAAACGAGCTTTGTATACTTACTTTTTCTTTGGTGATCCGTCGTTCCAGAGTCCTGGAATGGGGAGTTCATTGATACCATGGATTTCAGCTAATTGAGAAGGAGTTTTGGACCTTGTGAGTTCACTTCTATTCTTTTGAATATCAGGATCTTCCACTTTGGTGCGGACGAGAGTAGGCTCTTTGAGAGATTTAGGAAGGGTTTCATACATGTTGTCCCGCAGCTCATGGAAGGAACGAGTTGATCTGGGAGGAGCAATGGGATGTCCTAATTTAGATTCGTCAGTTGAGCTCAACCACGCCTCAATACGACTTGGAACTGGGATTTCAGAGAATGAATGAATTTGGGATAGCTCGGCTGGACTCTTAGTTTCAACAAGGGCTTGTCTCTTTTTAATTTCCTCGTCGTTTTCTTCAACAAGGGATCGAACCAGAACCTCTTGTTTCAATGATTTTGGTAGAGATGCATAAAGGTCAATATGTTTTTCCTCTCTGAGAGTTATATGAATTCATGGATTAAAATGCTGTTTTTTATGGCTTATGTAAATCTTACTGTAAATCCTCTGTTCTATTTTCATTCTTTGAAATTCTTCCTTTGACAAAGTTTTCGATAGCTTCAGGAACTGGGAAATCCGAGATACCGTGCAACTGAGATAGTTCATGTACACTCGTACTCTCAGTGAGTTGCTTGCGTTTGTAAGACACCTCTGGATCCTGGACACTACTACTTACTAACAATTCTGTTTTCATAGAGCTGGGTATGCTATCCTTTAATTTTTCGATGGGGCTTGTAGGACGACTAATGAAGAAAAAAAAAATGAAATATCAGTGATGACCTAGGAAAAAATGTGAAACATACCTAGATTCCATTCCATTAATTTGTATCCTAGATTGATCAACAGATTTTGACCTTCGATTCTGAATAAATCGCTCTACATTACTTGGGATAGGAAAGTCAGATATGGAATTGAGTGTGGCAAGTTCAGAAACGGATTTCGTCTTTACAAGTTCTCGTCTCTCTTTTAGAACCTCTGGCTTTTCAATTCGAGAACGTACACGAAGTTCTTGTGCCGTTAGTGATTTAGGTAGAGCCGAGTAAAGACTTTTACGACTCAAGGAGATGCTGCTAAGTGACATTCTTTTCAAAGAAGATCCTTCTGTTTCTCTATTCTCAGTCATGGATATGAGACGCTCAACAGCATAGGGTATTGGGAAGTCAGAGAGACCATGGATCTGAGATAATTCACCAACACTCTTACTTTGAATTAAACGCCTTCCTTCCATTTGAACGGAAGGATCCTGGTATAAAGATTTGACGAGGAGTTCAGTCCTGAGGGATTGAGGTATGGATTCATACATTCTCTCATGTAGATTTTTTGCCGATTGACTTCTTTGTCTACACAGGAAAAACATTCCATTTAGTCATTCAGGAACAAATTATTAGCTCTTACTTTTCTCTAAATTTTTTTCTTCTTTCAACTGGCCGGGGTTTCCGTCCAACGGCATACTCAATCCGTGTAGGCAAAGGGAAATCCGAGATACCATGGATTTGGGAAAGCTCCTTGACACTCTTTGACTTGAGCAAGTCCGCATTTTCTTTTTGGACTTGTGGATCTTCCACACAGGAACGCACCAAAACTTCGGTCTTTAAAGAATCAGGAATTTGTTCGTAAAGGGTCTTATTCTTTTCTTCCTCTCCTTTATGTACATCATCATTGCTATTTAAAAAAAAAAAACATTGTTATAAATACCTAGATAAGAAATCTATCAAGGCAGTTAAGTCAACTTACTCCTGATCTTTTCTTTTGAGAAACTGGATATTTGGGATGGGAATGTCATCCAAACCATGGATTTCAGATAATTCCTTGACAGTCTTCTTTTTAACTAATTCAGATCGTTCTTTTTGAATTTCCGGTGTTTCAACCCTTGCGCGAACCAACATTTCTGTTTTCAACGAGTCTGGCATTTTCTCATACATTGTCTTATGATCTTCGTCCACATCCTTCTTGCTGTGCTGGCTATACATTAGAGAAAGTTATTAGTAATTTTAGTAAAAAAAAATTACTTCTGAGCAGTCTCTAATTATTCGTTAGTCCACTAAATACTATCTGATAATTGTCTTCCCCATTCTATTATCACTTATTCCGCAAATTTGTACGTTCAGGGGTACGCTTAACCCAGTCTGCTAATGTTAATCACTAACCAAATTATTTCAATGCAAAAGTATTTCAAATCACCGTCAGAACACCAAGAGGCTCCCTACAACAGATAAATTATGAACAACAGATAAACCAGCTACCCCTCCCCCACCCCAACACGGAAAAAAAGTTAAATATTATTCGAAAATGAAACCTCTTAGAGGGCCAGCCATCCCCATCCCCGCCCCCCTCCCCAAGTGTTTTTTAAAGCTTTCCTTATAAAGTCATTGAAACTTCTTTTCACATGACCTCGTGGATTTTGTTCTTTTAGAACGACATAAGCGAGAACAAGCGTTTCTAAGTATATTTGTTTGATAATTAGATTTTGGTGAGACCATTAAGAACAAACTCAAAGTTTACCCGATTCACAACCTTTTGAAATTAATTAACATCACTTTAAAATTGAAACTTCTAAATTTCTTTAAAAAAAAGAGAATGTTGTTAAAAAAAAGTCTTTTTCACATGGGTGTTAATGTCCCAAAACGCTTTTTGAAGACTCAAACTTTCCAACCATAATTTTTTTTATAAATATGACACAAAATCAATTTAACAGATCAGTTAGTACACAAACTAAAATACAAATGTAGAAGAAGTGTACCTTTTTTGTGACATTGCACCTTTTATATGACTTTAAAACTCTGCTTTATAAACTTAAAAGGTTATATAATCATTGTTGTAAGTATAAAAAACCTTTAATGATCACGACATTTACGAGTTTTTTTTATTACTTTGAAAATAGATTGACGAAATTTGCATTCATGTGTGAAAAAGTAACTTAAGCCAGATTTTTATTTTTTTAGTGATGAAAAGATGCTTTCACATTCGATTAGTTTTGCTAAATTTTGATTTACTCATTCTCAAAAATTAACAACCCCTCTAATCTTAAACCATAGGCTCAAATTAAAAAAGAAAGTAGATCTGTAAGCAAGTAAGAAGTAATTATCGGATTAGCGTTCCTACTATTTTGCTGTTCCGCTACTTATTAATGAACAAATTTTTTCTAGTCCACTAATTAGCAGATTAACGATTAATAGAAGTTATTAGCGGAATGACCAAAACTTATAAAATGAATAAATAAAAGCAAAATTCCTAATTTTCGAAGTCGTCCTTTCGTTTGGTCAAAAAGCTAGGAACAAGTTTTTAGATTATAATTCCGATTCAGAGTAATATTTCGAAATGAATTAACTATATCAATGAAAATATATCATTCTACCATTTAAAAAATACTTTATTTATTAAGTTATCTTGCGAAAGAGTTCCTACAAAATGTGTCTAATTATAGAAAAATCCGTTATAATTGAGGGGTCTTATTTGGAAGTTAATATTTTTTTCTTCCTAAAACTAAACTTAAATAGATTAACCATAAATAAAGAAATTTCGATTTTAATTGATTTTTTCAGTCTAACTTTTAATTTTCTTTTAGAATATTTGATAAATATGTAATGTTGGGCTGCAAAAAAATGCCTTGAAATTTAGTAGAGATTTTGTGGCAACTGTATAAAGGATAACAAAATATATATTATGCATCTTTTGAATGCTGAGTTGTTTTTATCAATTGGAGCTACCTAAAATTTTTCACTTATATAGTTATTTCATTTCAAAATATGGCTCTAAATCCAAATTTAAATAATACATGGGCTGAAAAGTCTCTGTGTTCACGCATAGATGGCGTTATTTTTAAATTCACTTCCTTTTCAGTTAGGTTATACCTTCAAAAGACATCTATCTAAATTCTATGACAGTCTGTTTTTGAGTTTGTGAGTTGGCTTGCTAAGTGTGGCTCTACAGGTTCAAAAAACAATTTTGTTTTTTAATTTTATACTGATTCTTGATGGGAAAACTACCATTGAAAGAAAGCAATGTTGGGTAAAGTTGTCCAGGAACTCCACATCATAAAGTAAACACAAACAAAAAACAAAATATGTGCACGAAAGTTCGGCACTTTTCTACCCAATTTTTATAAAAATGTTATTTAAAAAAAAAAAAAAAAGAGTTTTTGGGCCAAACTCACTGCAATAAAAAATTGTAAGGGTAATTTTGCGCGTTCTATGGCTTAAATAGCAATGATGTATGTGGACAATTGAAATTTTTTCTAAAAAATTTTAAATTAAAAATTTAGTTTTGGATTTTATTGGGAAAAATTTTTTAGTTGAAATTTAGTTTTTGAATTTTTTACTTGAATAATAGAGGAATTTTGAAATTTTTTTCCGAAAAATTTAATTTTTCGAATATATTTTTTTGAAAAAATGCCAAAAATAAGTTTTTTGGGGAAAATGTTTGAAAAATTAAATTTTGAATAATTTAATTATATGGAAAAAAATTTGAAAAATTAAATTTTTTGGAAAAAAAATTCAAAAACAAAAGTGAAATTTTAAAATTTGTATGAAAATTTCAAATTTCTACATTAAAATAACAAAAAATTAAATTGGAAGAAAAAATAAAAATCCTCAGCTGTTCAAATAAAAAATTGAAAAACTAAATTTCAATTTGAAATATTAAATTTTTTGAAAAAAAATATTTAAAAATAAAATTAAATTTTATATGTTAAATTTTGTGGCAAAAATTCCATAATTGAGTGTGTGTGGGGGGGGGGTACATCCCCTTCAGCCAACTGGTTTGCAGACCAGTGTTGATAGTGTAATAAAAAAAATGTGGAATTCTTACTCGTTGCAATCGTCCTTCCGTTTCGTCAAAAAGCTAGGAATGGGAATATCGTCAAAGCCATGTATCTCACTCAATTCTGCTGGGGTTCTACTTCTTACAAGTTCCTGTCTTTCCTTAAGAACTTCCGGATCCTCTTCAATTTTAGAACGGACTAAAACCTCTGTTTTTAAACTATTAGGAAGGCTTTCATAAAGGTTTTCTTTCTTAAATTTTCTCGGAGGAGCAATAGGTTCATCATCATTCTCGCCATACTCTCTAAATGTGAAAATTAAAGTTTTTATTTGGCTATATTTCATGGACTGGTAGACTTACTTCTTTTTAAACATATTTTCAACATTCGTAGGGATGGGGAAGTCAGAGAGAGAAGAGATTTGACTCAATTCATTTGGTGTCTTTGAGCGAGTCAATTCTTGCCTTTCTTTCAAAAGATCGGGATCTTCATTCCTTGTTCGAACCAAAACCTCGGACTTTAATGACTCTGGCATTGCATCCATAAAGTTTTCTCTTAAGCTTTTTGCTGGGGTTTCAGGTCGTGACTCGGAGGTTTTACTAAGTAAGTAAAAAAATGCAATGTTAAATAGAACGTATTTAACTGTTTATATACAGAGTAGAGCAGGAAAACGCGGACTCGAGAGATGGATTTAGAAATCCGTTAATAATTTTATACTTTCAAAAATAGGGCGGGAAAAAAATAATGTCAACAAAATATGTAGACAAAGTTTTTGCAAAACTTTTTTTTTTACTCAATATGGTCACTTTCATTATCAACCACAGCCTTTACACAAGGCTAAGGATATGCAGGAGTTGATGATAAACTCCTCTGACAAATTGTCCAAAGCAGCCACTATGGAGGACTTATGTGAGTTCACATTTCGATGTACGGACTTTGTTGCTTTCCCTCTCCAAGGTGTCCCATACAGAAAAGTCCATTGGGTTCAAATCTGGTGAGGAAGAGGCCCATATATCTCTGAACATGAAATGAGCCAATTTATATACGCAGAGAAGTTTTGGCACTTGGAGGAAGTGTGAGAGGGGCACCGTCTTGAGTCCACACGTAGATACCGTGCGGTTAGTTGGTCTTCAACCATGGCAAGATGGTTTACCTAAGCACCTTATAGTAGCCTTCCTTGCCAATTTTCTATCCAGCCATAAAAAAAAAGGAAAATGCATCTTCTTTCCATCAGTGGCTACAACGTCGAGGAGTATTGTTTGTGCCGAATATTTGGTGTGGTGAACCCCTTGGACCTCTTCTTTTATTTCCGCAAGGCAGCGGTAATTACGGTGGTTATAGAATTGATCAACTGGTAAAATCTTCTTTTCCCAGAAATTTTTCACAATTGACCCATCTGCTTTGATCCATATGAGGATTTTCTTGCACCTCTTGAGCCTCCTGGCTTTTATTCCCTCTATCAGAAGGTGGCGTGGAGTTCTTGTGAGAGAAACAAATACCAAGTTAGGACTTTTTAGCCCTCCTGATGGTCCTAGGAGCCACAAAGAAGACGTTGGTAGGGGATTCATCGACTAAGTGGATCCTTCTTTTTATTCTTCTCCAAACTTAACAAGAACGTCGTATCCCTCTTATAATTATGCTGTTCCATTCGCAACATCCTAGAGAGGTTTACTATTGCTTTTTTTTCATTTTGGCCCACTTAAAAACCCGGCTCCCAGAACACTTAACAATTTTTGTAATCTTCATTACATCAACTCCAGCATCTAGGAGATCTAAGAATGGTTGCCTTTTTCCTTGTTACTCGCTCATGATGATAAAATGACTAAATGATTAGTGTAGTTTGTTTATGTAAAATGGAGGGCAAAAATGGAGTATTAAAAAATAATCACTAAACCTTTCAGTAGTAATGAGAAAATAAACAATAATTAACAGTCCACGTTTTGCTACCCTACCCTGTATGTATTACATCCCTTATCTCGATGTCTCTACTTACTTTGGGTCTGTTTTCATTAGATTGACAATTTTGTCAGGGATCGGAAAGTCCGACACTCCATGGATCTTGCCCAGTTCGGCGACAGAGTTTTGTTCTATCAATTTTTTATGCTCTTGCACTACCTCATCATCCTCGACCTTGACAGAGACCAAAACTTCGGACTTGAGGGATTGAGGTAAGGAATTATAGAGCTCCTTGGGATTAGTCAAGCAACTCCAACTCTTGCTAAAGATCGTCAACAAAAAATATTGATTAATTAAAATATAAATTGGAAGGGGGGAGATGGGTACAGTTGCAATATAGCCTTTCAAGAATATCAAAAAAGGGTTTCTCAAAGTATCACATTCTAGAATCTAGGTTTTTATTTTTTGTCAACAAATGATCAAGTAATTTCCTTTTAGAAATCATAAGTATCATTAGATTAGAAAGTGACTTTACAAGCCAGATTTTGTGGCAGGATCAAACAGATCAACTAAAGATATTACGGCCACAAAATTTACATTGCAATTGCAGATTCCCAACTTTTTTGCGATATTTAATTATAATTTTTTTTTTAAATGACGTCAGTGTGTCATTGTTTTTGCTGTATCTTTAAATTTTTGATTACTTTTCCATCAGTTTATAAGAAAAATCAGCCATCAAAGAGGAATTTGAACGTTCAGCCCAAAGGGGCGAGTTGCAACAAGTATTAGCATTTGTTATTTATCTTTGTTCTTTTGTTAGTTTACATTTCACAGTAAAACGTTTCTTAGTCAAGGCTGTGAGAGTGAATTTCATTGCTTTATAATATAAAACTTAATTTACCATTATCTGCTATAAACTATTGCAAGTTAATAATTAAACACCTTAAAGTATCTACATAGCTAATTATTTATCAAAAAATATTATTTTTTTTGAAGTTCATAGTTTCTTACACAAACTCAATTTTTTGACCTATTGTCATCGTGTTGCGCTATAGAAACAGTTGCATCATTTGATGAGTCGTATTAAAATACGGGTTTAGGTACTTTTGCCTTAAACTATTTCACATTTTGTCTCGAGGATATTTCGCTTTAATATACAAACATTTTTTTTTTTTTTTGGGTGAAATTGACGTTCCTTTTGAACTTTTTATTCAACAAATGCAACTATAAAACGCATTAAACAGTTGTTTTCTGTTGGAAAAAAGAATGTAATAATGCTCAAAAATTTCAATGCAAAATGATAATTCCATTACTTTCGTAATATCAACAACCATTTAATCCGTTTTGTAGTAAAATAAATTTGATATTTTGATTAAAAATTCAAATGACGACGTATTAAGGCGAAATATCCTTGTGACAAAATGGCTGTTAGGAAAAATATTCTGAAGGGAAATGGTTTTATGCGAAAGTACCAGGGAATTCAAACACAATTCATAATTTTTTATATTTTGCGTGTCCAAATCAAACTAGAGCTATAGGTAATTTTAACCGCAAATATTTTACAGCATATATTTCCTTATTTTATATATTACCGCATAACATATTCGCCGCCTTTTATATTATAGATTCAAATTCAAAAAGGTGCCACTACTCAATGCGTCCTTTCGAAATAGACTCATGATCCGTGACTCTTTCGTCATTTATCGTAAAGTTTCTTACATTTTTATAAGCTTCAAACTAAGATTATGTATATGAAAAAAGTGCCACTAGTCAATGAGTGTTTTGAAATATACTCATGATTCCGGATCCGTGACTTTTTACTCCTTATATACAATTACCCTTCTTTATTTCTTTGCTTTTTCATTTCTTTCTTCATCTGATATATAGCTCAGATATACTGGTAAAAAGTTAGGTAGCTTTCGAAGCATAAAAAAAAAAAAAAGGCGGCAAATATGTCGAAAATTTTCGCACCGATCACGCTCCGTTTCGGCCTACTTAAAGCTAATTACTGTGTGCTTTTACCTTCTTTTCTTCGCCATATCCTTTTGTTTTGTTGATTTTAGATTCCTTCTGCCAGGTCGAACAAACCCCTCAATTTTTTCGGGCAGAGGGAAATCAGAGAAACCACTTATGCGACTCAATTCAGCTGGTGTTTTAGATCTCACCGCTTCTCTCCTTTCTTCTAAAACCTCGGGATCATCTTCCACTTTGGATCGAACCAAAACTTCCTTCTTCAGTCCCTCTGGCAAGTTTTCATACGTCATGAGTCCAATTACTGTTTTGTTCCGAGCTCTTTTTTCGGGACGAGGAGTTGCCGTTGAGTCCTTCTCTTTGAAAATATTTTCAAGTGCAGAAGGAACTGGGAATTCAGAGAGAGAGCCGATTTGAGCTAATTGTTTAGGCTTCATGCTCTCCACCATTTTTTGACGCTTCTTTGTCAATTCCTGATCGTTTTCCACAGATTTCACGAGAAGCTCCGTTTTCAAGGATCTAGGTAAATTGTTGTACATTTCCTCGAGATTCATGGGCTTGGAGCTGGATTATAATATGTTAGGGGAATGAAATGAAGACTCAAATACACTTTAATCACGTACCTCTTTTCGACCCCCTCCTTAACTTCCTTCTCAGATTTGCTACTATTTCCAGAAAATATGTTCTGTAAAGCCGTGGGAACAGGCAAATCTGCAACTGAAGTAATTTTGGATAGCTCAGCGGGTGATGTGTTCTCTATCAAAGCTCGTCTTCGTATAATCTCTTCCTGATTGGGATCCACTTTTACACCTGTAAGAAGCTGTGTTTCTCTCCAGGATCTAGGGATTGTACCACTCCAGCTGCGAGTTAAACTTTTACTTCGAACAGACACAGATGAAGAAGATCTTCTTCCATCATTTTTACGTGTTACTGATGATGATCTTGATCTAGGTTTAAAGATGTTTTCAATCCTTGTAGGAACTGGGAAATCACTGAGACTTCGAAATTTTGATAATTCTCCAGGTGTATTATTCTGAACAAGGTCCTGTCTGGTCTTAAGCGTAGCCTCATCAGTGATCTCTCTTACATTTGTGATTAATTTGGTCTCACGAAGAGAAGAAGGGATTATAGTTTCCATTTTAAATGGTTCTTTGGGTTTATTAAGACTAGTTGAACTTTGACTGTAATGGAAATGTATAATTTGAATATCTGTAATTAATACAAAAATAAAGTGATTTACTTTTTATTTTTAGTATCCTCTGGTCCATGTGGTGGGGGATGAAATAGATTTGCGAGTCTAGAAGGAACTGGAAAGTCCGTGATTGAATGTAATTGTGCCAATTCAGCTGGTGTTTTATTTTTGACGAGCTCCTGCCTTTCAGCCATCATTTCTGGATCTCCATTTTCCTTAACAGCAGTAATAAGTTGTGTCTCTCTCCAGGATCTTGGTAAAGTTTGATACATTTTTCCTCCTTTGGCTGGTGGGTGATTCTCTGAAAAACTAATAAAGAGATTTGAAATACCAGTTCACAGAAAACATTTACGAGGGTGGTTTGAAAAGTGTCTTACTTCAATGTGAAGATACAAAACTCGTGAATAAATCCTAGTCATATCTATCTACCATTTGTTGACAGTTAATCTCCAAAGTCTCAACCAATTGGACGAGCAGTTGTTATGTGTTAACAGTCGTTTTTGTGAGTTGATGTGTGTGTCCTTGCGAAAATGGACAAAATCGAGGTTTCAGCTGTTATTAAATATATGTTGTCCAAAATGGATGACATTTTGGTGAGTAACTGTATGCAGATGCTAGATAGGTGTGACTAGCTGTTTCAGCCATTTTGAACAACAAATATTTACTAATAGTTCGATACATGATTTTTGTGCATTTGCACAAAAACAATCACATCAACTTACTCAAACGACTGTTACATAAGAACGCCACGTCCAAAATGGCTGAAACTTTGGTGGCGGGAAACATTTCAATCCACCATCATTTTTAAAAGATCATTCTTACCCGTTTTCCTTTGGCTTTTTCTCTGGTTCTTCCTCTTTGGGAGGCTTTTCAGGCTTGTTTTCCCCACCTCCAAATTTAGGTAAAGGAATATCCAAGGGGTGTTTCATTTTAGCCAATTCAGATGGAGTATTATGTTTGACCAGGAGTGCTCGAGCCTTTTGAACATCAAGTTTTTCAACACGAGCACGAGCTACCAGAGGTTGTTGAAAGGACTTGTGCAAATTGGAGTTCATGTAGCCTTCTTTCAACTCATGTGGAGATGGGAGTCGGGCACTACGGATCTTGGAGTTGAAATTACCAACACTTTTTTGAAGACCTGCTTTGAAATTACGTCTTTCTCGGGATTTCCTATTTAGATGGATAGAAGGAGGATGTACAAACGTAGATATGGGGGTCAGTGGTTGGGGTTAGAAGGAGAAAACGTTGAACGACCACAACGTACAAAAGACAGTTTTCAAGAGGATAATTCCAGACAAAGTAAATATAGAACATCGAAAATGCAAAAACAAAGTGATTTGAGGGCATGACTTTTGGTGATGCTGATTTAATTGTTTTTATTAATGGCTCTGCCCTACAAGCTCCTTTTTTATCCAATTTCCAAGATATCTGTTGTTTGCGGTTTTGTTACAACAACAAACCATGTGGACGTTAATTGATGGTGTCACGAATGTGAATATTATTTATAAAACTGTGAATATAACATATTAAGACAGCTCTTTCTATGACACTAAATTTAACAGTAACCTATGTCATTTAACAGAACGTCTGAGCCAGTATTGATCATATTTATTTAATGTTTTGTTTGATTACTCCACCGCCATTTCCAAATAAGTAGATTTCGGACTAGTTTAGCCAAATTTGGCAGCATCTGGTACAATTTTTTTTTCCGTAGGGACTAGATTTTTTGATAAAATTGTAAAGTACCGTAGACTCCTGGGCAGAAGTAAAATAGATTTTAGGAGAGGGGATTCTTGACTCAAAAGCATCAAGTGGAGAGTTGTAGGAGTCTCCTTAATTATCTTCTCAAATATCATGACTACCAGATGAATTCCGTTTTCTGGTAAAGAATTGACGCAATATATAGCTACTTCATGAATAAATATCTAAACTTCATTATCGATATATATATGGCAGTTTTTTTGTACAAATTAAATGAACCTATGTTTCATATAATATATTTTAAGAATTGGGGTATTTCCTGATTGTGTGTTCTGTAATGGGTTCCCATATTTGAAAGGTTGTGAGCCACTTCATTAGATGGTACTGCAATTTTGTTTATCAATTAGATATGCATAGAGTCTTTTTCCGTCTTTTTGAGCCTTTATAATTTCCATGATGGTTTGAAGTCACAATACAATAAAAAAAACCTTGTAGTTACTATTGCATCTGAATCAATGATCAAACTTAAAATGTTCCTAAAATGTACTTACAAATATGGGAACTTAAAAATATATATATAGGTAATTCCTTGCAATTTCATCATGTCCTAAGATCTGTTTGTTTTTGCATTTTTTTTTTGTTTCGAAATATCCTCATAAATTTTTTTAAACGTTCCACGTTTTCTTTTTTGACCTGAGTCACCGGTGGATCTACCTACCTTTTCTTCTTGGAGGGATTATCATCCTCATCCTCTACTGCAATATAACCAAGGTCTTCCATGGCTTGTTCATCCAAAATATAACCATTTTGTGGAGTAAAATCTATCTCTTCCTCCTCTTCCAAACGTGAGTGGTGGGAATTGTGATTCCCACCCGGGTTTGAAAAGGCAGCGAAATCATCCTGTACCTTTGATGATACGCTAAGGAAAAAAAAAAGGATTAGGGATATTTTTGTACTTTTTGGATCAAATCCAAAAGCCTTCGACGATACCTTGCCGCCATGTCAGTTTTTGTGCCCGTAATCGATTCTTCTTTTGTTAATGCACTGGTTTCAAGTATCTGTGGTTGATCCTTGGGCTTTACGTCTTTTTCGGCGCGACTATTTCCATGAATCACTTTCTTGTTGATGGGGGCATTCAAACATTGACTGATTTGGTTGAGCAAGGTGGAGTTTTGTGTTGAAGGTAATGAAAATGGGGAAAAGAAAGAAAGAAATAATTGGCAAATGCATAGAAAAACATCACATAATAATTAGTATTAACTGGACAAAAGGAAAGTTCTTGCAATAAGGGAACATAGAACTTTTACCTGAATTCCACTTTTACTTATCTCTCCTTGAATCAAGGATAGATTCATATGACTTTCTAATATTAAAACACCTTTCAAATCAAACGTCAAACACTGGTTTACAAATATATTCAATGCTCACTCACTCTTGAAGTATTGCACAGGCCTTATAAATGAACAATAATATTATTTATTCCTCAAAAATCACTTTGTTCCCTCAATTAACACATATTTTCTTGAAATTTCATTAGAAAAACCTTTTATATCAAGTGTATATATAAAAATTAAGAACACTAGAAATCCGCTTACCCTGAATTAGATTGAACTTTAAATATTTTCCTTTTGGAGTACAACACAGGACATTTTTTGTGTGTTTTCCATGTCTGCGGAGTGCCTTATTTGTGTGTGTGTGTGTTTGTATTTAGGTGTTTTTATTTACCAGCTGCAGGACTGGAAATTGTCCAAAATAATTATTTGCTTTTCCCCCCATCCCTTCAAAAAAAATTTTTACTCTCTCCCTCTGCCTCTTTGTGAGTTTGTCGTTCTGTATATTTGTATCGATACTTATTATTTCAAGGATTGCCAAAAAAAAATGACAATTAAATATAATTTTAATTTTTGTAAGGAATTAAAAAATGTCGCAAGTTTCACCAACCTATCTAGTAATGGTCTGCATTTGCAGAAAACATGATGGAATAGTGTTTTTTAAAAATTGAGTCTGGATTACTATTCTAATTGACCCTTTGCTTGCCTCACAGATCCCTTTTAAACGAGGCAAAATTAGTCCTCACAATAAAATAATAATAAATTGACGGATTTGATGGTTGAAAGGAGGCATATGGGGGCGAATCTAAGTTTTTACAATTAATTGAAGATTCTTAACTATAGCAACAACTCTTGGGTATCTTAATGCATACCAGAAATTTGAATTATAAGCATATAATTAACACAAATATGTCTATTAAATATTGTGTATATGAACAGGGTGCACCGAAAGGATTTTTTTCAAACACAATTTTCTCTTCAATCAGATTAAAAAGATAAAACCAGATTCTGAAAGCTTCATGAATTTCGTACTTATTTGTTTAATAAAATAACCTTCAGCCAAAATTGTAGTCTCTACATGTGGCATAAAGCTTTTGTATCTGGGCCCCTTGGCAAATCATTGAACTTCTTCTTAATCTGATTGATAAATTCCTCTTTAGTGTTGAAGGGGGATTGGTTGGTTGATTGGTCATTCGATCGTGCCCTACACAAATAATTATATCATGTTCAGATCCGGCATGTTTGGAGCCTAGAATTCCAGCTATATGGAGTCGTCAAAATGTCTTTGAACCATTTGACCTCAGTCTGCATTGCTGTTGCCTCAAAAAACCCCTTTAGAGGCCTCAAATTTCCTCCTAACCTTACGAACCAACGTCTCACTGAGTCCCAGAGTACAAGTAATTGTTATGTTGTCGCAGCCGGTGCCAAGGAGGACTCCCTGCCTTTTCCAAATATTTGCAACTACAAATTCGTCAATTGATTCCATTTTTTTATAGCTTGTGTAAGTTTGAACAAGCTATCTATAAAAAAAAAAAAAATCTGCATCCTGAGTGTCTGTATTTGCTCAAGACAGCGGACCAAATGGCAGCATAAATGACTAGCCCATAATAGGATTTCATTATAAAGGATAAACTCTAATGTTTTTTTGGAAATATAGTGAGAGGACCGTGCGTTGGCCGTCGAAAAAAAGTATAGCCAAATAATAGTCGGAGGCGTCAAAAGGAGTTTTGGATGGAGGGGCTGCAGCCCCCCTAAATTAACAAAATTCTGCTTTTTTATAGAAAATTTAATTTGTCAATTTTTCTCTCCAAAAATTTTCTCTTCATAGTTATAATTTTTTTCCCTTTTTTACAGCTGGTGTAAGTTTGAACAAGCTATCTATCAAAAAAAAAAAAAAATCTGCTTCTTGAGTGTCTATATTTGCTCAAGAGAGCGAACCAAAGTGGCAGCATAAATAACTAGCCCACCCTGTATATACTAAGTAAAAAAACAACATAAATTGGAAATTATTTGCTTGATTTTTGTTCAAGATTGTTTTTATGTTGACGCACCACAAATGTAAGTGCTTTTCTGCTCAACAAGCAACTATTGACTTCCATGTAAACTGTCATGCCAATTTGATTATAAATATTTTGGCATCTAGTTCTATTTGCTTTCAAAATAAAAACAAATAGCTTTTCCCCCCTGGTGTGAAATTATGTAAATGAAATGTAATATTGAGCAACAACACACTTTCACAATGGCAATTAATCTATTTGGCAGATTCCCTCTCATTAGTAGTGAACATAAGTAGCGACTGAATATAAAAAAATCTTGAATTTAAGTCAAGAAAATGCCCAATGGAAATACTATAGACCAATATTTAAAGGACATACATTGGTCAATTAAAGGGGCTTTGGATTTAAATTTTTGGCACGAGTTGAAATATTCTATTTTTTAGGGTGGGCGGGGGGTGTGCAGGCGGGCTTGTTTTTAGAAAATTATAATTTTATTGGAAAAAATTTCAAAAATCCATGGCTAATCTAAAAAAATTAAATTTTTAGGATTTTTTTGTAGAAAAATCCACACTTGTTTCCAAAAAAGTAATTTTTTTGGGCATAAACTCTAAAATCCCAAGCTGTTCTCAAAAAAAATATTCAAAAATAACAATGTAAATATATAATTTTTTGAAATAAAAATTCAAATATAAAATTTTTTGAAGAAAAATTTGATAAATGTATAGTTATTAAAAGAAAGTTAAATTTTTGGGGAAAAAATTTGAAAAAGGATATTAAATTTTCTAGTAAAAATATCCAAAAGTTCTAACTGTATTTTAAAATTAATTAAGGCTCGATATGATCCTTTCAAATAAATTAGATAAATATTAGTGATAGGACTATTCCAAAATAAAATACTGATGCCGATTACAATGCAATTCTTGAAAAAGTTACCAATGCTCATTCTGATACTTTAATATTTTAACTAATAGTTAAGAAATACCATTTTTTCATCAGGGGTTTCCACAGAATTGTTTAGGGTGGGCGGGGCCTTGTTATTCAATTTTTTTTGGAAAAAAATCGAAAATTATAATTTTATAGGAAAAAATTTCAAAAATCCATGGCTTTTTTGTAGAAAAATCCACACTTGTTTCCAAAAAAGTAATTTTTTTGGGCATAAACTCTAAAATCCCAAGCTGTTCTCAAAAAAAATATTCAAAAATAACAATGTAAATATATAATTTTTTGAAATAAAAATTCAAATATAAAATTTTTTGAAGAAAAATTTGATAAATGTATAGTTATTAAAAGAAAGTTAAATTTTTGGGAAAAAAATTTGAAAAAGGATATTAAATTTTCTAGTAAAAAGGAAAAATTCCTTAATTTAGGGGGTCTTCTATAAATAAAAATTGGAATAGCAAATGAAGCATTATTTAGCCGATACCGATTCCAGAAAAAACAGCCCGATTCTCCAATTCTGTTTAATCACTAATAAATATATCATTATTTGATTGTAATGATGAATTTGGAATAATTTAAATGCTATATAAGTAACTTTATACGACCAAAAGGAATAATTCGTTAATGTAAATAAATAAAAATTATTCAAAGAATTAAAATTCAATCCCTATTAAATTTTGTGTTTTGTTATAAAAAAATGTGAATATGACACATTGTAAAAAATAAGTTATTGCATAATATTTAATGCTATACTTTTGATAATATAACAACATATTTATCAAAAAAAAGCATGTATTATCAGTAGAGGGCGTTGTAAGTATATGATTTTCTTTAGTGACTAAAAGTGAGTCCAAACAAGGATTGTAAATTGGATTGTGCCAGTGATTATTTTGGACGTAGGACTGCGGTCCAGTCCGGTCCCACCCAGTACAATCCCATTTGTTGGTCCTTACAGAAGGTAAAATCGATCCCACGGAATGTCAATGAGGGTGTAGCGGGATTTCATTATAAAGGATAAACTCTAATGTTTTCTTGGAAATATAGTGAGAGGAACGTGCGTTGGCCGTCAAAAAAAGTATAGCCAAATAATATCAGAGGCGTACAAAGGAGTTTTGGATGGAGGGGGCTGCAGCCCCCCTAAATTAACAAAATGCTGCTTTTTTATAGAAAATTTAATTTGTCAATTTTGCTCTCCAAAATTTTTCTCTTCATAGCTATAAATTTTTTCAAAAATTTGATATTATCAATTGAATTTTTCAAATTTTGTAAGAATAACTGTTGCTTTTTGATATTTCTTTTTTTTTATATAGTTTTTTGAAAATTCCTATTCATTATTGAGAAAAATTTAATATTAAATTATTTTTTTTGTAGACAACTGTGGATTTTTGAAATTTTTAATAAAAAATTTTAATAGAAAAGTTTAAATTTTCTATTAAAATGTCAAATTTGTGATTTGAAAAATTTACTTTTTCAAATTTGATCGAAAAAGTATTAATTTTTTTTTTTTTTTTTTTACATTGGAAAACCATGGCATATATAAAACTGCGGACGCCCCTGATAGTTCACAGAACGTTTGACAAAATTAAACTTATTGCAATTCAGCTCATGTAAATCAGTTCATTGCTATTATTTTCTAATACAAAAAAAAAAAATCAGTTTTTTTTTTAATTAATTGACATTAGAAAAATTATTTGAGCACAAATAACTCCATAGCTAGTTGTAATGGACCGCTAAATTTTTTACCATCAGATTTGTTCTTGTACTGGAATTTTTAACCAGTTCAATTTGTTTAAATTGGGTAATTGGAATTTCTGAAAAACCAACATTTTTAAGGTCTTTCTGGAATTGCCAATTTATAATTACCCTAATCTATGGATCATCCACAGCTATTAAATTTGATATTTTGCCAATAAATTGATGCATATTTTTGTAAAAAATAACTATTTCTCTAAAACCTCTGAATGAAAAGTTGTTAAGGGATAAATGAACAAAAATCAACGTGGTAACCCTGACAATTTGAAGAATTTTTGGGGGAGAGAATGAATAATGCTCATGACGTTTCATTAGATCAGCTACAATCCACTGTGATAAGAGAGGAAGGAGAAAAGGATATAAACAATGTCATTTGCTAGAATTACTTCGATATTCATCCCCAATTTTAATCAGAGTACAATAAGGACTTACAATTAATTATAACTCTCCATCAAATCTTCAGTGTTAGGCTCCCTCTTTTATGAACACATGCATATTTTCAATCAGGTTTTGAATATAATTAAATGAAGCTGACTACTCAGGAAATAAATAATAATGACAACTGCTAAGGAAAAGTAAATGTATTCTTTAGATTACCAATTAAATAAACAGAACAGGTCAGCTAAATCATTCAGAGGATTTACATTACTGTTCATGTGTGTGTCCATTAATATAAAAACTCCCACACTAAAAAATACTCAAGATTTAAAGCCCTTTTTCAAAACCGACTCTTTATTTCAAAGGAAATGATTACATCATTTCCTTTAAAGGCAGTAGATTTTTCTTTTAAAATACATAAATATTATGCAAAATTGACTTTTTGTAATGTGAGTATTAAATTGATTTTTATCGACAGAAAAAGTCTTGAAGGACTATCATTTCTAACACGTTTTCATAAAGATTCAATTCAAAGATTTTAATCTGAAGAAAGGATGAAAACAATATGATTGATTTAGATCATTTATTTGTCATTTAATTAGGAGGGAGTTTGTAAAAGGGTCTTCACGTGCGTCATAAATTGCATTATAATTGAAGGAGACGCCATCTTTAGGACTCGTCATTGATATTTGTACTGCATAAAATGGTAAAACTTCCAATAGATCTTGATGACAACCCATCAAATGGCTCAACTCCGTACTGAATACTAGTTGATATCTATGATAAACAGTGATTTTTGAGTATAATCAAAGCAATATCTACTGAAATTTTTTATAATATGGTTAGATTTGTACAATTGTTTGATAGAGTAAGGATAATTGCAGAGGGATCTCTTATTCTTTCAATTGTGATAGTTTTTGATGTTATTGTCCAATAGTTGACGATTTTCCTTAATATTAATCAAAAAGGGTTTTTATTTTTATAAAACTTCTTTTTTAAGCCTCTTTTAAAAAAAATTCCGTCATTAACAATACTGAGACGTAACTTGAAAATCCTTTATAGATACATTTATTTTTGATAGATAATGAGATTTAATCCATTTTATGGTTTGGTCCAATTTGATATGATCCAGAACTTGACTATTTTCCTTAATATTAATCAAAAATGAAATAAAACTATTTTTTTTAAACCTCTCTCAAAATGAACAACTTTAACAATGTTGACGTCACTAGAAAATACTCTCAAGAGAGATTTATTTTTGATAGAGAGTATGATTTAAATAATTCTATGAGTTGGTCTCATTTTAATATGATCCAATAGTTGAATATTTTCCTTCATATTAATCAAAAAAAGGGTTTTTATTGTTGTAAAACTCCTTTGTTTAAGCCTTTCCCAAAATGGCCGACATTAAAATGCTGACGTCACTTGCAAATGCTCTATAGAGATACATTTTTTTGATAAAGAGTATGATTTAAGTTATTGTATGAGTTGATCTCATTTTAATATGATCCAATGGTTGACTATTTTCCTTTTTAGGTCGATTCTTGGTGGAGCAACGGGGCAAGTTGAACAAGGCTTTATTCTATTCGCTGTATCGTTGTTTGTGAATTTTGTGGAGTATGATTTAATAGTCCTACATGATCTCTTTGCTTAATAATTCATCAAAAATCTACTTATAGACTCAAAGATAAACGATGCCTACTTTTGGAAAGGTTCCATAAGCCAATGACCCATAGTTCTACTTTGCCATTCCTCCACCAAAAAACGACCTATCCTTAATGAAAAGGAGTTTTATTGTTATAAACTTGATTGTTTAAGCCTCTAAATGGTGACCATTAACAATGCCGACGTCACATGAAAACGCTCATTAGAGATATTGATTTTTGGTGGATAGTAAGGGTAAAGTCCTGTTATTTGTTGGTCCCATTTTGACATCTAAACAGTTGACTATTTTCCTTACATGAAAAAAGAGTTTTCATTGTTCTAAACCTTGTTTGTTTAGGCTCCTAAAATGGCCGTCATTAATTTTGCATATGTCACGCGAAAACTCTCCTAAGTATTTTTATGGACTTGCCACTTTCCCTAACCTATTAACGATTTTATCCTGAGGTGAATGCACTTTATCTATTCAGTATTCTCAAATAGTTGAAATGTTTCTTTCCCCACAACTACAATGTTGTTTATAAAAATAGTTCATTCAATACCGCCTCTCTCTATAACGTAATGTGTATAATATGTAAAAATGGATTCCTACCGTTCGGCTTGACCTTCCTTTTCATTCGAGTATTTCTGTTTCCTGTCCAGTTTACTTGACGAATCCTGATTCCCTGGTGTTTTCTCTTTCTGCAATTCCCTATAGAGTACAAAATATCTGTATCAATATGTATACCTAAACATATATATTCAGGGCTCTAAGTCACATGCAATTGGCGTAAGAGTAACACATTTCCAACCACCTAATGGGAGCTACCTAATCCCGTCCTTAATAGCGTTGTTTCGGTCCATATTTATTCGGTACAGTCCAGTCAAAGGAAGGGTCCTATGTGACCAAGATATTGTCGGTCCTTGGAACAAATCCCTAATTTTTTAGATATATATTTCTAAAAATGAAACTATCCCTCAATGACATCACGAAGAATTGATTTGATCTTGTTTAAGGACCGACAAATGAGACTGCAGGGGAGTCCGCAGGGGGTGGGCCGCAACCCACTCCGCAAGTTTAATAATTTTTGCTTCTACAGGATTTTTTTTTGCCCAGGATGAAAAAATTTTACGCAAAAATATGGGTAATTTTTTCTTTAAAGATTTTTTTTTTAAAAAGGTCCTTTTGGCAAATTATAATGCAGAGCAAAAAATTGAATACAAGAAATTTTATGTGAATTGCTATAGATTTTTCTTAATATTAGATTATTTTCTCCTAAACCAATATTTTTTTGTAAACAGCTGTAGACTTTTGAAATTTTTCTCTCCAAAAATTAAATTGCCTATAATTCACTAGGAATTTTTGAAAAAAAAAAAAAAAAATATCTAACACATCATTTTTTAAGTTTTTTTCCACAAAATATAATTTTTTATGAATGATTATAGATTTTTGAAATAATTAAACAAAAAAAATTATATTTCATATATTTTTAATTTCGAAAAAAATTAATTTTTTGTGAACAACTGTGGATTTTTGAAATTAAAAAAAAAAAAATTAATTTTTTTAAATTCATAGCTATGAATGTCGAAATTTTTTTGCCAAAAAATTTAATTTTTGAATTTTTTCTCAAGAAAAAAAATATGCAAAAACAAAGCCACCTTAAAAATTTATATAATCCTGCGAAGGTCCTTCGGACTGGACAGAGGTACTCGCTCTCAAATAAGAACCGATACAACACTATTATAAAGGTCTCAATTTTAATGTTTGATCTGTAGTCAAGATACATTTGATCCCAGTACAAGTTATCAACATTAAATACATAGAGATGCCAGTGGGATTTCTATTGGTAGTTTGACATAATATGGCAAATCAGTAGATTAAAATCTTAATTCCCCCACAATCAATGAACAACAGCTATTACAAGATTAAAAAGTTATATAATTTCAAATTCTGCCAAAAAATATATAAATGTCAACTTTTGAGAACGCCCTCAGAGTTGAATATCATTCCCCTAAATGAAAGACCCGAATAAATTATAGCAATGAAGTTCTTCTTAACCTATGATTAAAAACAAACAAATGTGACGTCATATTATACCCCTTGTGTCAACTGATATGTTTGCATTTTCCCCCTCGATGTATTTCTTTTTTTATGGGCTAGAACTGATTGAACAGCTTATAAGGTCAGTTGAATAATGTCATTTAAAAGTCGTTACGCAAAACTTGAGAGCCCTACGTAGTCATTAGGGTGTCCTTACTCATGTACTATTATTTTCTCTTCTTCTTCTTTCGTCTCTGGACATAACTCCTTGACGTCCTTTTTCATGGACCTGTAAATTTGTTACTTTCAAAACTATTTTCATCAAAAATTCTGTAGATTCGCTTACATATCCTTCTCTTCGCCCTCCTTACTCGTGTCTTCTTCGACAATGACATCCTCCTCCTCTTCTTCCTCGTTATAGTTATAGTCCTTGATGATTAGGGGATCATTTTCATTTAGATCAGAGAGGGACTTGGCTTTTCCCTTTTTTTGAAGGATTTTGAAAAAGTTTCTTTTATGTGTTTTCTTTTTCTTCTCTTCCTTCTTTTCTAATTTAGCCATTTGTTTATCCTGCTCCTTTTCAAACTTGGCCCTCATCCTCAACTCTTCCTTTTCAAGTTTAATTGTTTTCTTTTCCTCTTCCTTTTCATGTTTTAACCTATCCCTCTCAGCTTTTTTCCTCTCCTTATCCCCTAAAAGTAAATCCTTCTTTTCCTTCGCAATCATTTGCTTCTCCATCTGTGCCTGAAGCTTCTCCTGTTTGAGAGTTTGTTCCTTATCGACTTTATCCGCCTTTTTCTTCTCTTTCTCCAACTTTTTCATCTCTTTTCTTTCTTTTTTAGAGAGTTTGACTTCTTCACCTGCAATTGACTCCGGCATTTCCTCATGGAGCAAATGATCATAGCGACCAACAAATCTCTCTGCAAGTTTTTCATCTTCCGGATCGTATATAAGATTTTGATCCTCATCGTATTCCTGATAGGAAGATTTTCGGTCAGAGTATTTTTGAGTAGGATTACTCTCCTTAATAACCTCGATCCTATTTTCATCGTCATCTCCGAGTAATTTCTCAATTTGATTTTGTGCATGTTTTTTCATGCTCTCGGTTATTTGACATCCATTTGAAAAAGGGGGCGAGGGCAGAGTGAACGTGGGCTCTGTCGTCTCTTTTTGAACGAGTGGTCCTCCACTGAACAAGATGTCAAAGTCGGTTTCAGCCTTAGTTTTGATAACATCAACTTTTTTCTCTTCTGCTTTGACCAATGGTTGGTGGATCCTTTGTTCCTGGGGGGTTTCAGCTAGTTTTTGGGGATCAGCCGGGTTTTTTTCTTTTGTGATTTGAATATTTTCATCGAAGGGCTGGAAGGATTTCATTTCTTTTCCTTCTGAACGTTGTTGACCCTTTTCCTCGGATTCCTTACCAGACTTTATCTTACTCTTGCCTATACTCAACTCATCTAAAAATATCTTCGGTTCAGTCTCACTCTTTTCTACAGACACTTGCAGAGTCTTTGGAGATTCAATGATACTCTTTCCATTCTTATTTTCAGACTTGGGTTCTTTTGTCAAGGTATTTACTTTGTTCTTTTCCATATCCGTTTGAGCCTTCTCTTCTTGGCTAATAAACGGAGGTTTAACCCTAGAACTTGAATGTTTTTGCTCTTTTATCAAACTTGGCTGAGTGATGAATGAATCTTCGAATGGATTGGGTACATTTGTATCCATTTTTTTAATATCCACAAGGACTTTGGTCTTTTTGATCTGAGCATCCTCTTTCGTGGGCATGATAAAAAAGGTGTGGGATCTTTCTTCTGGTGACTGGGGTTGAACTTTATTAGAATCAGGCTCATTTGAATCCGACTTTTCGATCGTTGACAGTTTTTCTACTGACTTGACCCTCTCGACGGGGGGTTGAACTATTTGTGCTTCAACTGAGTGAATCTCTTGATTGCATTCTGGTTGAATCATATTTTCTTCCTTGGGCAAATTAGTATAGTTGAGATGTTTTTCCTTTTTTTCTTTATTGATTCTTTGTTTTTCGGCCTTCTCTTGCTCCTTTTTCTCTTTTTTAAGACGCTCCTGCTCTAGCCTTGCCGCCTTTTCCTGATCTTTCTTCAACTTTTTGAATCGATCGTTTTCCTCCTTCGCTAGTTTCTCCCTCTCTTTTCTTTCCTTCCGTTCCAGTTCAATTCGTTCTTTTTCAAGTCTCCTTTGTTCCTTCTTGCTCAATTCCGCCTCTACTTTACGATCGGGTGAAAGATGTGACTGCTTATTAACAATCACTTCCTTGTCCTCCTCGTTATCTTCTAGTTCTGAGGTAATATCCTGCAAAGGAAGGATAGCAATGGCTTCTTCAGATACACTTTTCACTATAACAAAGTCCTTATAACTGATACATGCACCACCCTTAGTAAAAGGAAGATCAATTACACCTTCAACTGAGGTAGGTAGCTCCTCATAGATCTTGGATATGCTATTATTATTGATGGAGCTACTCTGAGTGACGATGCAGTCCTTGTCTGTAGGCTTATTAAGAGACTCTAAAGAACGACCAACAGGTTCGCGACTCGGAGCTGTACTGCAATCCTTGTCTGTGAGCTTTTTAAAGGACTCTAAAGCACGACCGACGGGTTCATAGCCTCCATCATCAATCACTTTTTTTGAGCTACCTTTATGAGTGGATGAGGTTCTTGGTGGAGGTGGGGGTGTAGTGCAGCTACTATTAGTAGTCTTGGATAGGAGTCGAGGAGTTTTTGGGGATGTTTTATTATCGCGGGATTTGGAACGACTGGCTCTTTTGTTCCCACAACTCTTGGCAACCCATCGAGTATCTAGCTCGTATTCTCCATCATCATCGATATCCGTGAATTTTTCATGTGGAAGGGGATGAGGCTCTCGAGACTTGGAAAACTTTGGTGGGACAGGTGGTCCTGGAAATTGTATTGGAGCGGATTCTTTTATTATCTTCGTATCTTCTCTGACAATTTTTTTTGTGACTTGTTGATTTTTAATTGTAGAGGGGAGTTGCTGCTGTTTCACCCCCTCTTCACTTTTCCTTAACTGCTCCTGTTGCTCAAGCTGCTCTTTTTTAGGGTCTTATTGAGCTTTTTCTCCTTGGACTTACTACGAGATCGCCCTCTTCCACAGATTCGCGAATGATGAAGCTCGGATGATGAAACTCCTTCTTCATCAGAGGAAGATTCCTTGAGTAAATCTGTCACACTAGGTGGTTCAACCCCTTGTGGGAGGTGGAACCATTCTCTTGGGATTTCTTTGCGTCGAAGTGTTGCTCTGTGAATGGAGATGTATGTTATCCTTACTCATAGTTAAGTATACAATTTTATATACAAGCCTTACGTAGTAATATCCTGTGGCAACGAAAGAGGATCAATCCAAACTTCTTCTTCTTGTTTGTGGCTTAAATGTGTGTATGGGTAAACGCCTTGCTGCTTTTGTTTCCGTACTTCTTGCCAGAGTTCACCTTTGCTCATTGATTCTATAGATCATTTAAAGTGGAAAAATTACTTTTTGTATTAAAAAAAAACAAAACAAATAACTTTCTTTCATATTTAATTTTCACTACATTTAATTCTCAAAAAATAAATGTATGTATATATACAAGACGAAAACAACACACTCCAAGACATTACTCTATAAAGAAAATTACAGAAAACACACTTACACACACCAGACTAACTTCAGTGCAAAAGAAGAAGTAATTGATTCTCTGCCAGAAAGTTGATCTATTTTTTCACTTGAAGACTAAATTCACATTATAAATTATGAGTATTTTTATGACAATGATAAGAGTTAAAGGAATTTTAGTTGAAATGTTGATTAGGGGCTATATTTTAAGCGTAGGGGTTTGGTTCATTAAAGGGGCTTGAAAGGTCTTTCAAATGAAATAAAATCAAATGATATATTTTTGAAATGGGAGAATTAAAGCTTATAAACCAAGTAGTTAAACGAAGACTGCATGGCCAATATTTGTAGAAGGTAGTTGCCGTGGAGGGATTTCTATTTGTCGCCACTAGGAGCGGGGGATATTACTCTATAATTAAAAGGAATTTAAGTTGAAATGTTGATTAGGGGCTATATTTTAAGCGTAGGGGTTTTGGTCCATTAAAGGGGCTTGAAAGGTCTTTCAAATGAAATAAAATCAAATGATATATTTTTGAAATGGGAGAATTAAAGCTTATAAACCAAGTAGTTAAACGAAGACTGCATGGCCAATATTTGTAGAAGGTAGTTGCCGTGGAGGGATTTCTATTTGTCGCCACTAGGAGCGGGGGATATTACTCTATAATTAGCTACTTCAGTCTTCTAACTAAAGGCCAATTTGGGAAAGTTGCAAACGTCATTCGGGAAAATTATATAGTTACGTAATCTCCACTGCTATGATAAAAAGTGACATCAGGTGAGGAAAAAATATATTTATGTCCACGACTATTCTTGTGCCAGTCCTTATTTAGGACAGGGGATCGGGATCCAGTACGATCCCACTTGTCGATTATTAAAGGAAGTAAAATCAATCTATTTTGACGTCATTTAGGTTTTTTTGTCAGTTTGCTAATTATTCTGCTAAACATGGGTTAGAAAATCCCTGTTTTCACACATTGATAGTGCTTTAGTTTTTAAACTTTGCTCATTTTTATTATGCACCAACGTTAAAAAAACAGTTGTCCAAAATTCATGACAATCTGTTCTTTAGTTTATTAGTTATTGTGCTTAGTGTGGCGCTTCTAAAGTGAATAAAAAAAAAGCCAGGAAATGTGTTAACTAGGTACAAAAATAATATGTGTCTTTTATTTTGCAATATAATAAAAATATGAATATTTTTTGCAAGATATGTGCAATGCTTTTAATACATATCTCATATAACCCATTTGCCTGAATAAATCATCAACTTTTGTACGGAAAAAGTACAAGGACGGACAGTTAAGGACCGATCCCAAGAACTGACAGTTTTAAGGACCGAAAGTATCAGTTCTAAGACCGAACCGAATAAAAAAAAACCCGATTCAACACTATATATTACTATGTATATATTTTCTTATAAGGTAGCAGGCACGCTTCACTTTTTTGTTCTAAAGCTTTAATATCTCAATTCAATATTATTACATAACACAAAAACATCAATAAATCAAAACTTCCCGAATTCTATTGCCAAAATAAATACGTATTTTCACACTTTTTAATATTCATTGCAGAAAATAAAAATAATATAAAAATGAAAATAAAAAGAACAAAAGGGGTCCACCTGATGGGATTGTCGAAGTCATGTTTTGTGAGCCCCAAAGTTTTGCCACATTGGCATAATGATTCTTCCATTGCGAAGAGGTACCTCGTCCAAGAGATCTTGTTGTACGGCTTGGATGAGGAGCTGTAAAATGTGCATTTGCGTCTTGAGAATACAAATCATATTCTGTGGACATATCCACAGCTGACCCTATTGCTAGTATTGCTCTACATAATTATGTATCGAAATTTAAACCCATTTATAGATTTTCATCCATTGAAAAATTTGACGTTTTGTTTATTACCTTAAGAAACCGTCCGAATTGGTGGCGTAAAGATTGCTCTGTAGAACAATCTCTTGTAAATGACGCCATCATGTATATGAAATATGACGTCATCATCAATATACCTCGCCTATCTTGGCGTTAAAGTGAGTTATTACATCCATCGTGTGGGTGTAGGTCATTGATATTTAATAACTTTTTATAACTGGTCGTCCATTAAAATCTAAGCAGTGACTCTTTCAATAATTAATCAAGGTTGTGTGATTGAAATTAATTCATATTGCGATTTATTAAATCATAGACAATTAATAAAAAACTAAATAAGTGTGAGCTCTCTAGTTTATGCACAAGCAGAAAAAATAAAACTTGAACGTGATCGACGAATTTCCATTCGCCCGCTCCAAGCAGTTTGTGTCTCCATGACTACTGTCTATGCCTTCGGCAAGTTTGAAGCGTTGGAGAGTAAGAAGGGTTCTGTCAAAAATGGAAAACTGGACCTGGAGGAATTAAGAAAACACCCCAGGTCAATCCTCTCAAGTCCATGAGGGCCCCTGCAAGAGATCTTAGGGTTTCACAACAATCTGTCCAGAGAGCTAAAAAAAAAAAAAAAAAAAAAGGGTGAAAGAGCCATGTAAGAGTGAAAAGGCCACTTTTGACACATGGAATGAAATAAACTCCTCTTCTCCGTTCCAAGATTCTTTTTTGGGCCCCCTACAGACATGACGTCAATCCCTTCGACATGCACACAAAAGGTTTTAGTTGAGGGGATTGACATCATCACTGTAGGGGCCCAAAAGAGATTGTTGCAGGGCCTGCAGTGTCCTTCATTCAAAAATCGAGGCCCTCAAAGTCACTCTCAGCCAGCCACTGGGACGCCATGCCAAAGGACTATACCCTGTGTCACGCTTTCTACTGCCCCCTGGAATCCATCATTGTCGCTAAGGATGGCTACATTAATGATTGAGAGAGTACAGACACACATCTATTTATTGTGCTAATTTTGTTGAAATTCTATTTTAATTAATAAATTATTTCTTGTTGAGATTTAAAATTCAAAGCGTTAGGATTATAATGTACATCAAGGTATTGTAATCTTTAAATCTTAACAATTCTTCCTTTCAAAATAAAGAGGTTCTATGATCTAAAATGTTGATTTTTTTGTTTGGAGGATAGAAAAGGAAATGTTAGTCATTTGTTTATATCCAAAATTTAATTTATCATGGTATATTCACTTTTAGAAATAGAAGACATTTGAAATCCCTGAAGCTTTTTACTTTGAAATGGTTTAAAGACTAAAATATTCAAAGATCTTAGGAAATCTTTATCAGTGGTCAAAATTACAAAATCCACCAGGGATCAAATACTTATTTCTTCCAGTGTATATCATACTTTAATTTAAGAGTTGTGGTAATGATGTCATAGATGTAAAGTACATTTAAAATACACGTTTATTAATGGCTGATAACTAGGAAGGAATCGATTTTCAGTACCATATGCAGGACCGTTAATACCCTACCCTATATTTCATTAATTTCTTTGACACACCGCTGTCTCAAACTGTATTGCCACCTATGCTATATATTATGTTTATGTTGAAGTACTACGAATAGATTGATTTTCCATAAGTTATTCTCCATTTTCTATTCATCAGTTATTCTTAATAACCCTATGGATGCATTGTAAATTATACCTAAAGTAAAAGAATACGGATGTAATCCACTCTCAATTTTTATGAAAAATCATTCTAGCTTGCTTTTGTGATGACGGCCACCATATCTACAATTAACGGAGCTTTCTACTCAATTTGTTATTTTTTTTTTACTTGTTCTTTCTTTATTGTCTGAAGGTTATTACAAGTTAGTATGTAAATCACTTTTTTTCACGAAAAAGTGAAAGCATTTTCACATCATTTATTATTTCACAAACAAAATATTATCTACCTGCTCCTATGTTTGTATATTAGGGTGAGGTGGATGCCCCAAATTTCGCCAAACAGCTGTATATGGGCCTAACAAACACATATAAGTATCTTACAAAATGCCAATTTACGGTGAGAGAAAAACTTGCAGGAGGGGTGTGCGGAAGTCGTCCAGAAGGTTTTTGGGGATCCCCATAGAAATACTGGTTTTTCATTACTTAAACGGAAAAAATCAATTTGTCGTTATTAATATAAGGTTATAATATTTCACCCAGTCTCAAAAAAATCCTTCGTTTATTTACACCATTCGCTTGAAAATAAGTCACTTCAAGATAACCTTCAAAATCCCAAATGAAGTAAAATTGATCAAATAAAAGGTATAATGGACGGTTTCTCATTTATTTATCTAGTATCTTGTAAAGTTTCCAACTAATCTGTCGATCTGAAATACATACATTTTTACACGACATTCGCACCTTCGATCTTTATTACTCCGCAATATGAAAGAATTTTGTCTGATTATTATTTTTTATTTTTCAACTGTAGGTATTTCAAAGTAACATCTTTTGCACAATACTCTGTAATTCCTGATAATTTCATTCAATTCTCTGGATGTTTAAGAAAGTTATGTTGTTTTATTGAAATATCATATTGGATCACAGATTTTGATGCAGGCTATAACATCCTCAATAGAAAAAAAAGGGATTTTTATTTTTTACACATTTATGCAATTTCATCAAAATCCATATCAATAGAGTAAAGTTTGTCTGGATGCTTGTCGATACATCATTTTTTAGTGTGTGTCTACTTGATCGAAGAAAGGAAAACGCATTTATTGTTGTAAATCCTTAGCATTTTTTAGCATGTCTTTGTTTTGTCGACGCCTGATAACACTGAACAATGCGTGATACTCTCGCTAATTAATTAAAATAGTAATAATTTCTCTGTTTATAAAAATAAAGGTCGGGAACTCGGTTGAGTGCAAACTTCCGCCTAGTATCATGATCCTTCAAATTTAACGTGCATGTTTATATCTCAAATTGTTATAAAGTTATGATCAATTGCAATCCTTGATCCTTCAAAATATAATGACCTCTTACTGTTAATATATATAATCGTACTATAAAGTTTTACTTAAATCCTTTTGTTACTTTGTCTGTATTCGTGCTTACAAACAGACAGAAAAATAGAAGTGATTATTTAATTCATTGGCGTAAGTAATAATGGTCAGTTACACGGTGGATTGCTCAAGAGTTGATACAAAAATGGGGTTATATATCTTAATACTTGAAGTATTAAAAATATTAATCGATGAAGAAGTCATTGAGTATCTATGTTTCAATTCCTGATATTTGGACGTTCAATACAAAAGCAGCTAATAGAATTTTTTATCAAAATTGAGAGTGGATTATATTTGTATTCTTTAATGATGAATTATCGTCCATTTTAATCAATTTTTATTTACCCTTTCAGTGCGTTGAAAATTGTACTTAAAGCGGCCAAAATGGAATTTTAGAATACAAAAAGGATAAATTTATATACTTTATGGTTGAAAGGGGCCATCCGGGGCCAATATAAGTCTCTTAAATGTTCTAAAAGTGATGTAAAATTATAACATATCTCATTCTAAGAATTTGAATAATAAGTCTATAACAAATATTGGGCCGTATGTTTATATGAAGTAAAAAATTATATGGACTTTCTCCTTTACTTAATTTTTTTATAGTTATTTTTATGTTGATGCACAATAAATGTCAATATATATACTTCATTCACTCCATCGCAAGATACTCTTATTTTTTTTATTTCATAAAAACACTATTTTATGAAGGATACTCATAAAATAAAAAAAGTTTTCATTATATGATTTGTAAAATTTTTTTAGACTGCTTTTTCCTCAAGTTAGGTAAATATTAGTATACTGACGGTAGTACCCGGCATTGTTTGAAGTATTTAGGGATCGACTAACATACAAACTTTACATTAAAAGTATAGAGGATAACTTCTTAACAAATCCACAGTATTCATCCTCGTTTTACCTGAGCATACTCACACGAAACTACTCGATAATTCATATGACATGTTCTGTCTTCAAGAATAACACCATAATAGTAACTATTTGAGGAAAATATGTAATCTGTTGGGATAACTGATGAGTACTTAAGTCTTCAGAGAGCTCACTAATAAAGACAAACAAAATTCCTTTGAACATAACAGTCCTTATATTTTATTCAAATCTGACTGAAAATGCACATGATTACAATACCAGGCTGACAATTTATTTTATTTATACATGTGGACGTCTCTAATATTTATTTAATATAACAAAAATATTTATATATAATGCACATTAGGGATCACTATAAGCAGTGCATTTTGAAAACACATTGAATGCTTAATTAAATACGTCTATAATATTTAATTAATACGACTACGTTTCTATTTCTTATATCAAAATACAGGCCTCTAGGCTTAAAGTGAAACACTCTTTTTAATTGGCACACCATTGTCCTATTTATTAATTTTTCGATGTTTAATACTATTACCTTAGTTTAAACAATTTTCTAAGGAAGCTGTAAAAACTACGAAAAGCCAGCTCTGAAATATGAGCATCATAACAACAACATGAAGTAATGCAGAGCTGGAATTCTGGAGTTATCTGATTCAACTATCTCGAAAGTGCTGGGCTGTAACCGCTCTACTGTGTACCGGGTGACCGCAAGAGGTATACCAAAAGTTTCCACAAAGCCCAGATAAAGAGTAAAGAGGCCAACCAATCAAGAATTAACAGAGTTAAAGGTACTATTGAAAGCAGAAGAGGCAAGGTGACCGTCAATGTCCTTGCTCGTGATTTTCGCAGTAGCCAAACATTAGTGAGTGAAGCAAGATATAAACCTTAATGCCTACAAGAGAAGTCAACGTCATGGATTGAAGTCTTTGGATCGAGTAAAGCGTGTTACTTGGTGCTAAATCCTCCACAAAGTGCTTGAAAAGAAAGCCTCTTCGCCTCTCCACAGCTCTGGACTATTAATTTTCTGTGTACCTCAAAGGGAAGCATTGGGAAGTTTGATACAAAAAAATAAAATTAAAGACGAACTATCCGTCCTCATCCCTGCTTCAGTCAACATAGAGTAGGACTTCGTAAATAACTGCTTTGTATACTCCCAAATTAGGATGGAACTGATCATTGAGTTAAATAACGTGTCCCGTGATTATATTTATAAATTAAACTTTCCAAATTTGATGATATTTTTTGATGTATACCAAAAAAAAAAAAATCCAAAAAGTGTTTCATTTGTAACGGATGAGCTTGGATGTTTATATTATACATCAGGAAGCAATATATACAATGTACTCCGTGAATGTGTCTCATACAAACAGACAACCCCTACTTTATTTATATTACATCTACACCCTCATGAGCATATTATGTATCCATATTTAAATACCTTTTTAGTGACAATGGGAAACCGAGAATGAAGATAAACTATCTACAATCCTTAAAAACTCAAGTACTGACTATCGATTAATCTACTATAATAAAAGTTTATTGTATGTTAAAGTTTTTCCCCATATATAGTTTAATGTATTATTTGAGTAGATAGTTATTTTTTTATCAATTTAACTTTTGAATCAGCGAAGGGGAAATATAGATCCATTGTTCAAATATTTAATGATTGCCTATTAACAATGCATAGGCCCTTTATGGAGATTAATCAAAAAGAAGAGGATATTTAAATTAGAAAGCCCAGCTAGTCATCATTTCATATCCCTATTAATCATTTTAAAAGGTTATAAGTCGACTAAAAAAGGGGTACCCGCCCTTGCTAGGGCCAAAGAGGGAGTTGGAAATCCCATGAACAATGTTCAATATAATTCAACGTGGGTGAGCGTTGGAGTATTCTTTCAGGAAGTATAATAAAGAGCCTCTATATTATATAAAATGAATTAAAAATAAAACAAATGATGTTAATGACTTCAAATCACCTACCTATATATATGCATGAATAAATCTTTTATTTTTGTCGAAGAAAATGGCTACAAACTGTTTCCATTAATTTTGCTAAAATGTTCTGGACATTTATCGAATTATTTTTTAAATCAATAATTTTATATTTTAAATGCTTTTCTGTTTAAAAAGTGATAATTGACGTTTGATGAAAAAAGCAGACACATTATTCAGAAAATGAGAAAGATATGTCAGTGAGCTATCAATTTGTATTGGTCAAATTTATATGCAAACGAATTTCCAAACACATTTTTACAAACGTTTTTTTTTGTTTACGAATCAAATATTCCATTAAAAATCTTAACATTTTTATTTAAAAAAAAAATTAGAAGACTTCCTTATTCGTATGGTTGATTTTGAGAGGCTAGTCACTTTTTAAAATATAACTCAACCTTTTATCTAGTTTCCTTGATGGTATTCCCATTTTAGCCTGACCACTGACCAGTTTCATTTTTTTTAAATATTCCTTTAATTGGGCAGACGGAGGTGGACTGACTAAGTACCCTTGTAGTATCTCCTTGAGCCTCGAAAAACAATTTTTGAGTTTTGGGCATAGAATGAGCCCAAATGCCATTACATTACCCCACCAAAAAAAAAAATCAACAATCCTATCTTAGCTTGACTAAACTCAAAAGAGGAACCTTTGAAAAGTTTCATCATCATAGGCCTAACAGTGTGGGTACCCATTAAAGACACACACATTGACTGTAGTATATATATACAAATTACCTGCCCTTCAAAAAATTGCCATCACTAGATTTTTTTTTGCAAAAACTTGCAGTAGCATCACTAAATTACTAAAAAAAATAGCTTTATTTAATCTCCCCTTCTTCAAAAGCAATAAGAGCCTCGACACGCCAGCAAACAGACTGGTACCTCTTGACAATGAAGGCCGTGTACATGGCGTACTTTGCTGAAATCATTGTGTGCATATATATGTGGCGTATCAACATAAAAACTATTTTACACAAGAATAAAGAAAAGGATACATTTCTTACTTATCATTTAAATTCTTGGGTGAGTTACGAATTTTTGAACAATGTTTAAAACTTTTATTTGATTTAATAGACTCATATTCCCCTGATATAACCCATTTCAACACTCAATTACTCATTCTTTGACTGTGCACATTAATTTGGTTGACTTTAAGTAGAATTTGCGACGTATTCAAAGGGTTAAAGAGAACCATTTGCTTATATAATTTAGATAGAAATCATACTAACTTGCCTGTGTGTTGACGATCCATATACTATGTATAATCTACCCTATTAGGAAGATCGATTTTTCATTTGAGTATGTTCTATTTTTTTGTAATTTTTATTCATGAATACTTTTGAAAGGTAAGGTTGTATTGTGTTGTTAAGAAAATCAATAAGATATACATTATGAAGAGCTATTTTCTTCAACATCCTTCATTTTTGACATATAAGAATGAGAAAATAAACAAATACACATAAAAAAGAAATGAAATACCTTGAGCTAAGAGTTAAATTCGTTTATGGGCCCAGCTCGTTAGTAAAAACAAAACTCAAAATTAATTATATGAGAATTTAGAAAATTAAAATGGCAAGCTTAAACCCCCTGTTGCGTCCCCTCTCAAACAACCAACCAGCTCGTATTTCAATTTACAAGAATCCTAGAAATACTCCTTGTATATTGGAACACTCGTATCTCAGGGTATAACTGTATGCATAAATAACATTTTCTTAGAGATGGACTCTTTAGCATTTTTTAAATGTAATTTAATTTCGAGTCTATCCCAGGTGTTGTTTTTTTTGGTTAAAAATCATCATCTTTGTAAGAGTTTGTGGGTATTTAGTTCGATAAAAATAAGTCTATTTGAGAGGATCTATATATATTTTTCAGTATCGGTCTCATTTCAAATTCAGCATAGACCGATTCTATTAATGAGTTGCAAAATTGTAATTATTAAAATTAATTACCATTAACTACAAAAACGTCATTTGAAATTAAATGTGTTGCATAAATCATATTCATACCACTCCTAAATCAGGATGGGGGAAAAAATAGGCTCATAGATGTCATTTTGGTCTACGGTCTTTGTTTGAGATTTGAACCGGAATTTTAAGGGAGCGCTACTTAATGGACTACTTATAGTTTTACTTACCATGGACTCAGCATAACGGCACACACCATACAAATCATAACTTTGCTATGGTGTGAATTTATTTAAATACAGAGTTGATCTAATTTACATACCGGGCCGTGTAAAGTTATTTACTGATGATGTAAATATACTTTTTAAGAGGTTTTGTGGCAACCAATTTGATTGTTTCGTATTTTTACTGTTAAAATAAACAAAAATCCTTCCTGTGAGAGCGTAACAACTTCCACACGTGAGACCATGTCCAATCAGGAAACAAAGAGGTTCGAAATTGCAGCCCTCCTCCGAGCGGGAGTGCCTCATAACAACATTAAGGAACAGGTTGGAGCCACGTTGAAGACAATTTACAACGTTTCCAAGAGCTTGGAGGCTGGGGGTAATCTCAAGCATTCCCCTGGGGCTGGAAGGAAGCCCACTGTCTCAACAAGGCAAGTAAAGACAGTGTTCAAGAGGACTCTCAACAGGTCCATTGCCGACATGGCCAGAAAGATGGGAAAGTCGAGATCAACTGTTTCAAGGGGATTGAAAAGGGCTGGAGGAAAGTCCCTGAGGCCCTGAGAAGAAAGTCTTCTTCACTCTTGGTTTTACTCGTTCTCGTTTTTGTTTTTAATTGAGTCGAAACTTTATATAAGGGATTTTGGAGTCACCAAACCTATCTTTCACAATCATGAGGGCAATCCGTCAAAAAGTATTCGATTTATTTACATATTAATTAATTCTACCAAAGGATAGGATCCACCCTGTACAAATTTTATTTTCATCCAACTCGTCCAATTTGATAACAAGTCCTTACGGCCAAGGACAGTTGAAACTGTTATTTTTTGAGAAATAAAATGCTTGACGTTTCATAGTGTTGAACCCAAAAAAAAAAAGTTGGTCCTTGAATGAGTCTCAACACTAATATTTTGTAAATACAAAAAAATAAACTGAAAAGAATAAAAAAAAAGTTTTTTTAATCATATCTATGCATATCCTTATTAAAGCAAAGTTTTGTGCATTAAGTATGCCTGTACATTACTTCTAATATATTAAAAGTATCTGCATCCTTGCAGATAAGACAAAATATGAATGGAGTGATAAATGAATCACATTATATCAGATAGTATGTTGTGTACATGCTTTGCCTACGATTTATACACAAGTAGTAACTTGTATAAGCAAATTGTACAAGTTGCAATAAGAAATTATGAGACGAACAAAATTGTTGAATGAATAATCAACTTGTACAAATTACAACTTATGTAGATACAACATAAATAAATATTTGTGTTGGATTTTGGTCTGAGATTGCTATGATTCTTAGTGGAACAAATGAATTCGGTCCTCTAAAGAAAATTAGTCTGTACCTATCTCAAGGAAAACTTTGTTCCACCAAGATCAATATTAAAGAAAAAAAAAAAGTGGCCTTGATTGATATTGTAGATGAGTTGATGTTGACGTTATGAGTGTTTCAAATTTTGGAACATTGACTTATACTAACGTCATATCTAATCTTGTTAAACGTGTTACATAAATTATATCTATGCAACTCATAAATCAGGTGGATAATGGAGAAAATTGGTCTCTAGGTTGAGACCGGAAAAAAAATCAGATACTATATAGATACTGAACGAGTCAATCAATAAAAAATTGAACACCAAATTTAAAAGAACCGTTATTGAACGAGTCTTAACACTAATAAATATAGAAAGTGTATTTAAAAAGCAAGACGACTTTTCAAATTTCAAGGGCTGGTACATTTAATATGATGGTATGGATTTTTTTATTTTTTAATATTAGTTCACCTCCCACGAACATATATTTACTGTTTCATCTATATCTTATGTTTAGTTTGTTTGTGAGCGGCATTACAGTTAGAAGTATTATCGTGTTCGACGATTTTTTGCTATCTCCATTGGGATCTTCCATTGGGACAATTAGGTTCTGGTTTCGATATCATAACCATATACACATGATTGGTCACCAGTTATGACCGTTTTGAGCAAATAAGGATCATCATTGACGTCTGTAAATCGCTCATGAATGATGCTCATGCGACTATTCTTTTTATTAAAATCAAGCAGTATCACAGCAAACTTCGTTGGTACTCTTCTCATACCCAAAACGTTCGAAAAAAAAATTATGGCACGAACCAACCGATATGTCCATATTCTCAGCAAAGTCTCTGATAGTCATTTTCTTCACTCGTTCAACGTTTTCATTTGTTGTTGACGTGCTTGGGTGTCCAGAGTGAGGCTTGTCATTTGTACCTTCCCAGCCATCTTGGATGAGTTGGTACCACTTGTAAACGTTTTTTTTAAACTCAAAACAGCTTGACCGTATGCCTCTCTAACACTTTTTAAGAGTTTTAGAGCACTAAATTTTATTCTTTTACACAAAATTGTATGCAAATTCTTCATCCATGTTTTTCACTAGCAAAAAATCGCCAAACATGTAAAATGCTTCTAACCGCTATACTTCTCATAATCAAACTAAACATATTATACCGAGTGACAAATACATGTTCCTGGCAATGGCCAGCCCCCTTGGGGGGGGAAGGGGGTTACAAATTTGGCTTCAATAGAGGCCTGCGGAAATTGGTTTTCCAAGTTTTTGGCCGATATGGACACGGGATTCTACGAAAAAGGCATTATGAAGTTGGATTATCCTTGGCACTAAGTTATCTAACCGAATGGGGCATACTTGGCTGTAATCGAATGATTGGAACACTTTTTATAGAATGTTGAAAGAAAAGAAAAAGATAAAAATATGAAACCACTGTTTCCTCAATCTAACGTATTGAGATCGAACAAATCTGTCTACGATTTAATTTTAGCCTACGGTCTGACACCAACGTTTGGACCAAAATATGGCTCTAAATTTGTCTAAAACCCCAATCTTAAAAGAATCAATCTTAGAATGGCCTTAACACTAATAAATATGTATATAAATAAATAAATAAAACAGTCAATATATTGAAACCGAACAAATTTGTCATCGAGTAAATTTCCGTCAACAGACCGAGATCCCAGTCTGAACGGAAATATTGCTCCTAATGGGTCTTTTAAAATTACTTAAGATCGAACTTTAAAACAATTATTATTGAACGAGTCTTAGCTCTAATATATATATATGTATCTATAAATATTAGTCAATATATTGAGACTGAACAAATTGGTACACGATTATAAAACCATTATATTTAATCCTACGGTATAGGATCACGGTTTGAACTGAAATATCCCTCAAACACGGCTAATAAAAATTAATTACTTAACATGAAATCTTAAAAAAAACAGTCTTACACGAGTCTTAACATTTATAAATATGTATATCCCTATTCTATTTCATTCCTTTGTAGCCCTTATTTTGCCAGAAAATATTTATTTTCTTATTACACAGTAATATTTGAAAGAAAAAGTTTGTAATCTTTCCCCAGATATTTTGTTCAATATATTTATACTCTAATTTTTTTTTTTCTTCATAAGAACGTCATTAGATATACATATAACTAAACATATTAAATACGCATCAGAATATACAATGCTCACCAATCATGAGGTTGTCAAGATGCTTGACAACACTCTACTTACATTGGAGTGTTGTTTGTGCTTAAAGTCTATGATTGGCCTCGTATTAATGGCATGTTTATAGATGAAGTATTTGTTTATACAAATTACAAAGTTTTATTGTTCCTAGAACGGTGTTACCTAGCAAGTACAACAATATACACTGTATATTGCTGTCAGCTGTCTTGTGTTCCGCTTCTTATCTTCTAATCAGTGTTTTGAAAGCTAGTTGGTTGAATTGTAATTATCGGCTTTAAAGATCAGAATAATGACCTACAATTATTCTATACTAATAAGATAAGTACTGTTTAACGTCTGGTACGCCTAATCAGCTGATACGTGACGCTAGTATCGCGACAAACAATCCTAGGATTTGAAACAATGATTATATACTGAAAACATTCTCAAATGTAAGAAATCCAAGCTCAATGCAAAATGTTTATAACAAAAAATTGATGTCACGAAGTAATGCGTTTACAATTTGAGATCCTGTAAGTTTTTGATTAAAATGGGGGTGTCTTATTTACCATTCATGTACATCAAACAGTCCCTAAACGTGATAAGAGTTGGCTAACTATAATTTCATTTTGTCCACCTGTCTCTTTACACATGATAGATTGCGTGATATGATAAATGTAACGCCATGCGACAGCCAAATTTATAACAATACAATCTCCTGTCCATAAAATTCATTTCGGTTGGTGATGGATCAGTCCTAAAACTGATTTTTGGACAAGTCTTTTCTTTATCGATGTTTTTTTACTGTTCAACAGTGCTCAGAACCGATTAGTCAGTTCTAGCTATCTATATTTTAATCACTACTAGCTAGGGTTGAAGAAAAAACCCAACAAAATAATGAATGATATCTAGAACGTATAATACGTGAGTATCATACGTTCTAGGTATCTAGTCTCGATGAGTGAGATTGAATAGCTCACTGGATTTCTCTCAATTGTTGTATTTACCATAAAAGACTTAAAACGACTGGTCCTTGGATCTACAAATTTTAAATGAACCGAACTGTAATATTTTTAGTTTTTTTTTCTAGACAGATCCAACACTACATTTCGGAAAAGAATTATTTAAGGAATTATTGCATTTATTTCTATATTGAGCTGGATATGACCTTCTGAAAAAAATTTGACTAATTTTTGAAAAGATAAAAATGCTGATATTGAATTAAAGAATTTCATTACGGCGGTGTAAGGACATTCATAATTAGCAGTTAAATCTCTCACCTTCTCCCTTCAAACCGTAACATATGTGTTCCCTAATATTGTTATTTTGATATTCCTTAACTGGTCAGCTGTTGATATTCCATTTTGTAAATAGTTCTATGAGGACGGCTCTTACCTGATCTTAAAAATGGCGGAGGCTTGTACGAGGATCCCATTTTGGAGAATCACTTTTTCAAAAGGAGTAGCAAAACTTTGATGTATTGATGATGGTAAATTAAATAGATGGTGATTTTTACTTGGCCTGATGTATAATTTTTTGTTTTTTTCTAACTCAAAAACTTTTAAATCAACTTCGACATAATTTGTTTATTTACTCTGTGAATAGAAACGTTTCTTTTTGTAAATTTTGCTTGAGTAGAAGAAAGCCTACGCCGGAAAAGTGAAAAAGGTGGGAGAGGCGTGTTTTTTTCGTAGGATCTTCATTATCGATACTACTTCACGAACAGGTCAAGGCACTGCGCAGGGACAAAATCCCTGCTTTCACTTTTAAGGTGTCTTTTTCCCTACTTTTTTTTTTTTTCATTTTCGCAAATAGATATTTGAAAAACTAATGGAAAAGTGTACTTAATAAATAATATAATTATTTGAAATAATTTGCTAAGAAGATTTGAAAAGAATTGTATTCAAATACAATTCTTTGTAAAATAAATTACATATACCGTTATAAATCAAGCTATTGATTAAATGATGTATGAATCTAATAAATTATAACTATAAATAACTTAACACCCTTTGACCAATGAACCCATTGCAAATATATGCTAAAAGTATTTGCAATCATAAATTTATATCAGCTACGTTGTATTAAAGTAAATCATATTCTTTCAATTAGCCAGTAGATCTATGAAATATGTGATTATCGAACTGAATATCGGGCCAAAGTAACTCTAATAAAGAGAAATACATATCATTAATCATGTAGATAATAAAATAATAACTACTCATTGTGAAAATAAATAAATATATTATTAATGAGATGTAACTTAGAGTATGTTTACGAAAACATATTGCAAAAAAATATTTATAAACAACGTATCGAATTTAGAAAACTAAATAATATTTATAGAAACTTATATAAATATATTGTAGTGATGAGACTGTTCAAAAAAAAAAAAAAAATCCGTCGTCGAATCTGAAGTAATTCTAGTAAAAATTCCAGATGCCGATTCTGATTTTCAATATTTTAATGATAATTAAAAAATATCATTTTTTTATCAAGGGCGTCCATAGAATTATATTTTAGAAGGAAGTTGGTTGGTTTTTGGATTTTTTTTGGAATAAATTTAAAAAAAAAGTTCAAATATAAAATTTTTTGATAAAAAATAAACTCAAATACACAATTTGATATTTAAATTTTTTTCAAAAATCGACAATTGTATACAAAAAAGTCATTTTTTTGGAAAAAAATTCAAATCCTCATATATTCTCAAAATTTTTTTTTTTTTTGAAAAAAGTTTCCAAAATCCCCCGCTGTTCACAAAAAAAAATTCAATAATTATATGTATAGTATAAAATTTTCTAAAAAAAAAATTCAAATATTAAACTTTTTGGATATGTATTTCAAAAATACCTTGTGATTGACAGAAAAAAATAAATTTTTTGGAAAAAATTTTGGAAATAAATGTGTTTCAAAAATTAAACAAAATTTCAAATATAAAATTTTCTATTAAATGCAAAAATTCCTTAACTTTTCATAATTTAGAAAATGACATTAATAAATAATATTAAATATAAATTGGATTTGCAAATTAAATCTTATTTTGCGGATAACGATCCTAAAAAAAACCGATTCCCGATTCCGATAAATCGTCTCTTCACTATTATGTTGATCTTAAACATAGCTCATACGATGAATCAAGATTCGAAAATGAGGACTGATTGATATAAGTAATCAATACGATGGTTTTAATTTGTCGGATGTTAATAGAGTAAAGATTTCAATTGATTGAAATATAATTCAATAGTAGATTAATTTATATAAGTATTTCCATCCTATACTTTAAAGCCGTAACCCTGGATAATTCTTGTATGAACATATTTTCCCCATTTCCGAATTTATATAAATAGACGGAAATATATAGTTGAGTCTAGGGGTCATCTAAACAGTGAGGAGCCTCTTTTAATTCGAATCCGTTCACATAATCATTATCATTGCATGTCAATATTCAAACTATTCAGTGAGGAGCCTCTCGTCATTGAATCTGTTCACATAGTCATTATCATTGCATGTCAAACTATTGTAGTTCTGTTCATGTCCTCAAGACAACTGTGATAAAATGAATCAAGGAATATATATATTCAGTAATGCAGGTAAAATATCTATTAATTTACGATTGATAAAACGCCCATTATCATAATTAAAGAAAGGATCATCATAGAGGCATAATCACAGAGTGCATCACAGGGGCATCATTATAGGGTGGGCTGGAGGGGCTGTAGCCATCCCCAAATTAAATATTTTTTTCTTTTTATTAGAAAATTTCATATCTGAAATGTAATTTTTCAAATTTTATTCCACAAAAATTAAATCCTAAAAAAATTGTTTTCAAAAAATGTAATATTTGTAAGATCTTTTACGAAATTTGTTTCCAAAAATTAATCTTTTGTGAACAGCTTTGGGCTTTTGAAACTTTTCTCCAAAAATGTAATCTTTAATAAAAAATTTCAAAAAAAAAAATTCTTGAAATATATTTATTGAAATTTTTTATGAATTTTTTTTCTAACAATGTAATATTTGAAATTTTTTTCCACATATTTAATATTTTGTGAACAGCTATGGGCTTTTGAAATTTTTTTTCTAGAAATGATTTCATTAGCCCATATCTGTTCAAAAAAAAAAAAATTTTTTGAAAAAAATTTCAAAAAGTATATATCAAGATTACATTTTTGAAATTTTTTTTAAAGAAAATTTAACTTTTTGTGAACAGCAGTGAATTTTTGATACTTTTTTTTATACAGTTAAAAATTTTTAATATTAAATTTAATATTAAATTTTTTTTTCCAAAACTTTTTTTAAAAATCCAAAAACAAGCCTTTCCACACCCATAACAAAAATAAAAATATATAATGACAATATAATCCTGCGGATACCCCAATAAAATCCCTCCAACAATAAGGAAATGAACAAATTCAGAGTGACTCTCAACTTGCAATTCAGTTTTCAAAAACTGTCGAAACAACAATTGTGAACGATACTGCAAAATCAAACTGTGCTGTATGTATATGAGATACGTTAATACAAGCAGTAATCTTGAATAAGACTTAAGAAATGGTTGGACCTTCAACACAAAATCAAGCATGAAGAATTTTTGTTTCAAAATTGAGTGTGATTTACATTTGTATTCTTTAACGACGAATATTCCTCCATTTCTATAAACAAATGACTATTAATAACTATTTATAGGCTACATAATTTGTACTAAAACCACATCGATGGACCTATTCTCGAGGTGTACTCCACCCAAAATTTAATATCTGAGATTTTTTATCAAGAACTATTATGGATTTTAGAAATTTTGTTCCAAAGTTTTAAAATTTGTGTCAATAGTTATGAATTTTTGAATTTTTTTCCAAAAAAAATAAATTAAAGTTTCATTTTTGATTGTTTTTTCGAAAATAATTGTTATTTTTTGTGAACAGCTGCAGTTTTTGGAAAAAAAATTCCTTACATTTTATATTTGTAATTTAAATTTTTGAAATTTTTTCTAAAAAAAATTATTTTCTGTGAACAACTGTGGACTTTTGCACTTTTTTTTTTTAGATTTAATTTTTTGAAAATTTTTTTCAAAAAATATAATATTTAAAATTTTTCAAAAAAAAAAATTTAAAATCTTTTTAAAAAAGTTAATATTTGAAATTCAAAAAAAAAAAAAAAAAATTTGAAATTTTTTTGTCAATTTTTTCCCCAAGAATTCGTAATTTCTTTTCCAGATTTTAATTTTTTTTGTGCATTTTCCAATCTACAACTCATACCTTTAAAAACTTTGAGACACGGGGAATCATTTTTGTTTTATTAAAAAATTCAACTTATTAGCGAAAAAATAAAAGAGCCCTCCAAAGCCCAGGAATCTGGAACCTACTGCACAACTTGATCAGGTGATCTTTTTTAATATTGTTCAAAGCCTCAATAATGGAGGCTCTAAGACACTGGTTCTTTCTTCTTTGTTGGATGTACTGAACCCCACCAGTTTCATATCAATATATCCTCTCCCACCCTCCTACAACTAATTTCACAGGCTGATTGCTACACATTATCAAAAAGGAAATTATATTGGTTCACCCTGTTTATTATTTATATCATATGATTTTTATCGTAGAATGATTAAAAGTTCATCAAAGTACAAGAATACAAAAATAATCCAACAATCTTTTTGAGAAAAACTACTATCTATGTAGGCAGCATAAATTATGATTATATATTTACATTTAAATAATCGGTCTCTTATTAAGGCTAAGAGTTTTTTTTCCCCTCAATGGTCGTAAATCATCTATAAATAAAAGTCAGGCAATGAATTTTGCAATAGTCTATAGGGATATAATCTGTTTTTGCTTATATTTATATTAATAACCATAAAAAACTATTAGTGTGAATGTGTTATAAGTGCTCTTTTAAAACATTTTAAACACATCTAAAAATAAACGATTTTTTTTAATATAACGTATAATAAAATGATACTACTTAGCATTTTAATTTATTAATTCAAGTCATCTTTTGAATTAGTTTAAATATGATAATTATAGAACACGTTTTACTGTGTGCACGAGCAAAATTGTTACACTTAACCTAAAAAAGCATGTCATTTGAGAAAAATAAGGTTGACAAAGCACATACTTTTTTAAATTAATAACCAAACGTTTGATTATATTTTCTGTTCAAAATGTAATCCTCCAATGAGTATGGGCGGCTTTCTTTTGTACTGACCGTAGAATATTATATCCAAAATTTTTGGAAAAATACGAATTTCAAACGAAGATATTCCATGGATGATTCATTTTTGAAATACACCTGATTTTAAGGTGCTTTTATTTGGTTTGGAATATTTACTCTCCTCATCTGAATTGAAGGACGTGGATTGTGGATATTTTGGAAAGATCTAATTTATGGGGAGATGATTTGAGGATAAAGATATTCCTATATTCGTACTGGTGGAAGCACTGCTACAAGGTAGAAGAGCCTGAGAGTAAAAGAAAGGGCTGCTTTAGAGAGAAAGGCAATATTGAACAATATTGTGAACGATTATCACCTGATGGCGGGACTGAAAGACGATGTCCAATCAAATAAATTGCTTAACAAATGGCTAAAGTACGGAATAAGCTAAAGATCCCCATTGATAAACGAACACAAACAACTTTTAACCTAAGCCGATAACCCGTAGTACGAAGAGCTGTATTTCAAGTCAACTTTAGGAGGACTACTTCCAAATTTAGCCTTGAGATATATCGTTTTTTTTAAACACATTGTCCCAGCGTGTATGATAAAGAGGGAAAGGAAAAGATTATTTTAAACATTTAGAGGTTTTTTAAAAAATGTTGGAGATGGAGTATGTAGAAATTTGCAAACTCATATCAACAAAAAGTCTTTGTTGTGCAACTATTTTATAGGAAAAACGCCGGAAGGAAAGTTGTGCTTCTTGAAATGTAGAAAACTAGACAGACCATTGCATATTTTTACGGACTGTGTAAAAAAAGCGAATTTATGAAAACTTGGAAGAAAGATTTTTGAGTTTTTGAATGTGGTAGAAAATGATTTATTTACATCAATTATTTTAATGAAGAACTGTACTTTTTAATGGGCTCAACAATTATATGAAGCTTTTTAACTTGCCAATATCATCTGGCATAAAAAGTATGCCAATGAGATGATCATCCAAACGAGGAAGTCCTAACGCCTGAATGAATGTTTTCGCTCTTTTAATTATCTATATCTATATTATATCTTTATTGTTTTGTTTACATCCGGATGAAAAAACAAAGAAGATCCTACAGGGATAGCCTCCTACATTAACAAGATAGTTTCTGGCATATTGGTCCACTCAGTCTCTATAGTAGCTTTGAGATTCTCCATATTCCTGTGGGGATTAGTAATCATGAAGCCCCATATTCTTTAGTCCAAAAGCAAACAATCTGATGAGGATGAAGGCCACAATGACGCCGGTCAGAAATCTTGGAGATTATCCACTAACCAATTTTGGGTCTCCATGCTCTTCTGGCTAGAGAAACCATCCTTCTTGTTGACACACAATGGGGATCCCAGCAAATATCGCATCAATTCAGAGCTCCCACTACGTTTGTCATGACATCCGGGTTACTCTTAGTTCCGATCCCCAAACCCTTCGATAACCAATACGGAGGCATCTTCATTCTGTCTTATGTTTCCACCCAGAGCATCATGTACCCTCATGGTAATTTGTTCCTGTGCATTTGGAGACACATCTTGCACCTGTAAAGCCAGGAACAAATCAATCTGTTTGTTTCTGGCCTGATCTACTTTCCACATCTTCTTGTCGGAGAAAATGTGGACTGTGAATTCCTGGTGTTTTGAGCCAGGTTATGATATTGGCCCCTCTCAAATCTGGACTCCTTGGAGGCCTCAGCGAGGAGTTGCAGGTGCTACTGACGTAACATTTCAATCCCAAGTCTTTGACATGCATCCTAGTAGTGAAAACTTACGACATTATGTCCCTTGCCTGCTTTCTTTGTCGGATCTTCCCTAGGGACTTGTTGAGGTCGTCCATGAACTCTTCCGAATTCGTCTAAAATTATGGCCACCACTTCTAGAAATCCTATCCACTGTTTCTCTCTCATCATAATTGCCATGATCCTGTACACTGTCGCCTAGCTCAACTCCACAATCTACGCTAAACATTTTTTTGCACACTCGGGTGTGGACAAGATCCACTATCTTTTGCCTTCTATCCTTCTTCATCCGTGTCCTCAGTCCAACTTTCAAAAAAAATCTTTTGAAAGGTTCAGAGAGTCTCTATGTGAAATTGGAGCCAAAGTTTTCGCATAAAACATCTGGGTTGTTAGATTACATAATAATTTTACCTGTGCAAACTATAGATTCTAGGAATTGTATAACTTCTTGTGTTGTGTTCAATTCGGTTCTAGGAATATTGCCTAAGGAAAATTGATATCATTAGAAAATTACTAGTTGGACAATTATCACCTACGGAAAATTTCCATCTATTATATTTACAGGATATGGATTTTAAATCTGGAACAACTTTAGATCTCAATATGTTGGCAATTTCTGTTTATGAAAGGGTGCTCAAATAATTTAGCTCATAAAAATACAATTTTGTTGAAACTTCTTCCGAATATGAACACCGTCCGTTCATTATTGTGTACCTCTGTACATGGGCGCACTCCCAAGGAGATTATTGAGTGTACAAAACAGCCCAAATCAAAGGTTTACAATGTTGACAAGGCTTTTAAGGAGTCTGAGCACCTGCAAGGAAGACTCAGGATCGTTCTGACCCAATAATTGATAATAAATTAATGATGATTAAAATGAATGGACATTTAGATCCTAGCTAACTATGATCTGAACCCCTTTGACTACTTTGTGGAGGCTTCTTGAACAGGGAGCCCAATACACATGTACATAACACCATTCACTCCTTGCAGGATTCTATTCTCGAGGTAGTGACCATCATGGATAAGATGCCAGGTTCAGGGTCTGATTAAAAGATGGGATTGAAGCTGGAGGTGGCTGGTTTGAGGGATTGACATCCCTCTGGACCCCTACCTGTAAAGCAAAATATTTGTTATTTGCTGAATTATTTTTGGAAAAATAATTGGTATATATATATTATCCTTGGATTTTCCAGATTTTAAATTCCCCGACCTAATATGTAGTAGTGATTCATCTACCCACCTGTCCCATCCACAAATTGGACTGAATATAAAGATTCGTAAATAGTTTTCCCATCTTCTACAAAAACGTTGAACAGTGAAAGCGGCCGCCGTCTGCATTTGTAAAAAAGTAATCTGTCGGGTAAAAGGTTGCTTAATGTGATCAAAGTATCAACGTTATATGTATGTTTTCATTCTCCTATAAAAAAGGTTTTTACTCGGACGTTTGTAAGTAGAATATTCCTTTATGTAAGCGTGTAAAAAAATTTGAAAAAAAAAAAACAAACAAAAAAAAAAAAGTTTTCCAATGAAATAAATAAGGCTTTGGTATCATGGCAATTTACATATTTAAAAAGCCACTATAATGTAGTCATACCCTAGTTATTTATTTATATTTTTCTAAGTTCCAATATTGAATAATTTGTTGCTATGCTACTTAAAGTTGTAATGCGAAAAATACACATATTGTTTATTAACATGAGTGGTGCGCCAATATCAAAATAATCTTGAACGAAATTCAAGAAATGAAGTAAATCACAATTGATTTATTTACTTCATATATGTATAATCCAATTTATCCTCGACACGACGAGTGGTCCATTTAAGATGCACATTTTGAATTTTAAACTTCCACAAGATTTAATTTATTAATTAAGAATAGATTATCAACAAAATTAATACTACAAATAGATGTGTGGAGCTCTCTTAATCATTAATGTAGCCGTCCTTAGTGGAAGCCCTAGCATCCGCTGCAGATGTAGTCCTCTGTCATGGCGTACCAATAATGCCCGACAGTGGCTTTGAGGGCTCCGTGTTTGAATGGCGGACACTGCAGGTCTTCCCCTCAACATGCACCCAAAAGGTGAGTCGAAGGGATTTGCATCAGCCCTGTATGGGATCCAAACGTGTCAAAAAAAGAGTTAAAAGAACTCATTCAGAAGAGTCTTGCAATGGAGAAGACGAATTTCTTTCATTGCCGGTGTCAAAAGTCAAAAACTCTGTGATCTCTTGCATGGGTCCTTATGAATTTGAGGAGATCGGCTGTTCTCTTTCAATCCTTCGGGTCCAGCTTGGCCTTTTTGACAGAGCCCCTCTTCCTTTCCAACGTTTTGGAATTACTGCTATAAAGAGGAAAAAGAACATTATTGGAGGGAAAATATCAAAACTATATTTAAATTCATTTAAATATAGTTTTGAAATCAATTTAAACCGAAGATAGGCGGGAATTCTTACTTCTGAAAGAAAAGTTAACATTAGCTACTGATGAACAAAAGAGACGAAAAAGCCACACACAATAGCTCTTTTTCCTTCTTTAATAATTAAACGGTTTATTTTACCTACAAAACATTCGCCTATAGGCGAAAGTTTGGTGCCGTCTTGTGTCAAAATAATACAGATTTTCTGAATTTGCCATTTTTTAAAGACAACCAGATTTAAGGACAAGCTACAGACTGTTACAATACCTTGCGGATAATATATATTTTATTTTTGACATACTCTATTAGAATTCTTCAATATTAAAGTGACTAGATGATTTTATGTATGTCAATCGTTGAACTTTTGAAAAATTTATTCTACTTGTTACAAATAAAATACAAATATATGCAAAATACGCTATAACCTATTGTAAAAGCTTACTTTCCCTTAATTAAATTGAAGAGATGTAGTTTGTACTAAATTAAGGTAGATGCACCTTGAAATATAATTAAAATTATACTTTATGTACAATTCCCTATCGGATAATTCTTTGTCGTCTAGACAAACTACGTACATTGTATATCAAAGATAGCTAATTGGTATAGCTGTAAAAAATGTTTAATTAAAATTAAAAAAATCCTTCCGAAATTTATGTGCTCACTTACACCATTTGTAAAATGTTTTTTGAGGAGAGCAACTTACCTGTCACGACGTTTCGTTAGTTCAACAGCAAGTAACGATCAGAGGAAGGTTAGAATCACAAATCTCACTCTCTATCTAAGAATGATATGAGCAGGAATTACAAGAAGGCCCATTGAAATTCTAAAGACTTACTAATTCAATAATTCATGAAGGTTGAGTGGTTTGAAAATAATTCATTTTTTTATATATTATTGTATAAAAAATTAGTTGCAAAACGAACCAAACTTGAGTCCTCTAGCAGACGTTGAAGTCGAGAAAATAGCACTTGAATGTTAGTGATGAATTTCTATTCGTGAACTCCAAGCAGTTGGACGTCTCCAGGACCACTGTCTACGCCATCAACAAGTCAGAAGCGTTGGAGAGGAAGAAGGGATCTGTGAAAAATGTCAAACTGGATCCTGGAGGATTTGAAGAAAATTCCCCTGACCGATCCTTTCAAATCAATGAGGGCCCGTGCAAGAGATTAGAGGCACATCTATTTATAGTAATAATTTTGTTAAAATTATATTATTAATTAATAAAATATATCTTTTTGAAGTTTAAAATTCAAAGCTCTCAAATTGTAATGGAACATTTGGTACTACTATGTCGATTCTGAACTCTACACCTGGTCCAAAAGGAAATCTACTTAGTGGTGAAAATCGTGTGTACTTCAGTCAGGTTAAAAAAAAAAAAAAATGGAAAATCAACATGGTTAGTTGTCATAAATTTTTGTTAAATCAGCTATCATAAGCTGTGGAGAGGAAAAGAAGGAGAAAAGGATATAAACTATGACACTTGCTAGAATTACTCTGACATGGATACCCCTTTCTACTCCAACAAGTCCAACAAGAACTTATTATTATAACTCTTCTACAAATCCTTAGAGCTACGCTCCATCTTTTATGAGTACACAGGAACGTTCAAAGAGTTTATGAATTTAATTGAATCTATTTAGGAAAGGAAGTTCACTACAAGGAGTTAAATAATAGTGACAACAACTGAGGAAAAGAAAATTCATTCTTCCGATTACAAATTCTAAGAAAAACGGGCCAGCTAAAAAAACTCACGATTTTTTTAATCTATTATACTTAATAGTTAAATATAATATGACTTGTCCATATGTTGAAAAAAGAAACCGACAATGAAAGGTAGTCACACTGACAATTTGAAAAATGTTTAGGAACAGAGCAGCTTAACGGTCATGACGTTTCATTTGATTGTCTATGAGCAGCTAGAAGATGTAAGATGTCTAAAAACAAACCCCACTACGTATCTAGCATGAACATAAGCAGAAATTATACATGGAGTCCAATAAGGACCCATACTTATAACTATAGTTTAAAATATTATGATGATGTTTTAAAAATAAACTGAAAATAAATTAAATAACTTTTATAATTTGAAGAACTTTTTAGAGGAGAGCAGCTGTACTAAGGAATTTTTGCCCTTTACTACAGGGTGCGTGAACAAAATCTGCCGCTTTAAAAACCAATATCTACAAGGTTATTTTATAATATTTATTGATAAAATAAAAACGAATATCTTTATTAGGAAATAAAACAGCTAGCTATTCAATGTAGCCAAAACCCGCTCAATGCGGCTACAAAACCGAGAACAGGCATTTTGGGTCTGCACTGCTTCTATCTCACTGAATTTCTCCTTGATGCAGGTGATGAGAGATTGCTTGGTGTTATGGGAGGAGCGGTTGGTCATGTTCTCCACGTAGGACCAGACGAAGTAGTCCAACGGGTTAAAATCTGGTGATAAGGGAGGCCAAGAGGAGAAGGGTACGAACGCAAAAGCATTGCTTTTCAGCCATTCTTGCGTCTGCTTAACTTTGTGGGCCGGAGCCGAGTCCTTCTGCCACATCCACGGCCTGTCGCTGACAACAGACTTGATCCACGGCCACACAACGTCCTCCAGGACCTGCAGATATTTGTCTGAGTTCACCCTGAGGCCTGTCTCGAAGATGTGGGACGGTATGACATGCCCCTCACTTGACACGATCCCAAAGACCATAACTGTAGCTGGAAACTTGGTCTTCATGACCTGGGGACGTCTCTGTTGTTCACGACAATCCAGCGATGGTTCCGGGAGTTGTGGATTTGATCTTTAACAAAATTCTTCTCATCAGAGAAAAACCAGAGCATGTTCGGCGACTTTGGGTTCTTCAAGATGTTCAGCAGCCTGTTCAGCAGCCATGACTCTTATGGAAGGCTGGGGTCCTTGTCGATGATGTCTCTGACCTTGTTGATGAAGGTGACGTCCTGGACAATCCTGGTGCTCTTCTCCTCCTTTTTCTTCCTGTCAACAACGTCCATCGTGTCCAATTACCCCTCCAGCTGGTTCCTGAGACTTCTGACCGTTGTAAATGTCATTGACAGGAGGCCAGAGATGTAAGCATTGCTTAATTTCATGTGATCACTAAGCATAATCTGAATAGCAGTGCACATACGATCTCTCTCATTGAACATAATGACTTTTCTTGGGCACTTAAAATGCTGCCTTTGCTACAAGTGGTGAATAATAACTGAAGCCTATAACCCGGGAAAAAATTTTAACACCAAAAACAGACGAATTAGAAATCAGCTGATGGAGTAATATCGTCTTTAAAATGCGGTAGATTTTGCCCACGCACCCTGTATAAATTCTATTGGTCAGGAGGAAAAAGTTTTACGCAGAAATAGGTGTAAATAATTTTTCATTTTGATAAATTTTATTTTTTGTGAATATCTATAGATTTTTCAATTTTTTTCCAAAATATTTGAAAATTTGCTTTTATTTTCCCAATTTTTTTTGTTTTTTTGTGAATAGTTGAGGTTTTTTGAAATTTTCAATAAAAAATTTCATTTTTGAATTTTTTTTTGCAAAAAATTATAATATCTGTGATTAATAAGGAATTTATTTTTTTCCTAAAAATTTAATTCCAAAAACCAAGAATTCTGCGAACGTCCCGGTAAATTTAAAATCTCAAAAGACTCTAATTTGGTCATAGTTTTTGTAACACAGAAGGGATATTTTTAGGCCAAATCCTCTTTGTCATTATAGTAAATTTTGTAACCAAAAATGAGGGATCCTATTCAGCAATGTAATCAACGGAAAAAACATTGATAAAAAAGATTGTATTACTGAACAAAGAAACATATCAAAATTGAATGGTACATTATAAAGATTTTTGAGTATATTAAAGATAAATCTAATATTATTAAATAAAATCTGTTAAAATGTGTTTTACCTGTTTTTTTGAGTCATTTATATTTGTTACAAATCATTATCGATCTCATTTCTTGAAAAGTTTTCAAAACATTTATGACATTTTTAAGTGAACTATTTAGTACGTCTAGCCTTGTTTATAAAGTATTAGTTTATTTCTACTGTTCCGTACCTATTTTAAATTTATAGATCCCAAAACTGTATCATTTTGACATCCGGATAATTGATTGTTGAGGTTTAAAGATTGTTATATGGGTAATTTAAAAAAATATATATTCCATTAGCCCATAGATGTGATTACGTCTCTTTAGTTCTTATGTTTGTCAGTTCCGTTAGACAAACAAATATATTCATTATAATTCATTATTTTCCTATTACAATCAAATATGCTCCAAAATGGCCAAGTTTTAGAATAATGACGTCATGTACATCCATACACGTGCTTATCTTCTATTGTTACGAACTTGAGCAGGAAAAGTATTAGGTTGCCAATTATTATTGTTGATGAATCTACTAATGATCTAATAAAAGTGATCAGAGCCAAATTATACTCATATGTCTATATTAATAAACAAATATTGACAACGCATACTTCTGGCTAATTGGAATCAAAACACCTCTGGCTTCCTTCAATTTAATTTTTATTATTTGACCATGAGATACAATTTGAACATTCACTGAATTGAGTGTTCTTTTGCAATAGACCATTTTGCATCCTTTTTTTATCCTACGGATTCATAAAATCTTGTTTTTCTCAAAACCATATTTCCACAGATGATCCGTCATGCTTAGGTCACTATTTCCCTGCATCCAATGGTCCAATTTACTCAATTTTTGGCTTGTGGATAGTGCAAACATTGTTCTAAGTGCCTAACCTCAATAAGTTGATACTGAAGACTAAGTATTTATACTAGGCTCTTTTACTGGTGTAAGATGGTAGGCTAAATTTGTCATATCTGTACTTCTGATCTACAAAATCCTCCTACGATGTCAATTTTTATAAATCAGTTGAAATCGGTGGCTCAGCACCGTTAGTTTGACATAAGGTCTGAGTCTGTCTAATTGTGAAAAGGTATGTTTTTTAAGTACTTAGTAACGTTTGGTTTCAAAGAAACTAAACGTTACTTGACTAATGGTGGCCATTTGGAATATTCAATTAGTAAGTATCCTGAATATTATGGAATATAAAATCAGTTGATTATGACTCTAAATGAAATAATCAGGGAGTTTCCTTCATGATATTTAATGTCTGAGAGTGTGTTGGTGTGTTATAAACATTTCTTCAAGGATATCTTATTTAAAATTTTGTCTGTATTTTTTTTTGAAGATGATACATGTGTTTTACAGGACCTTGTATTACTATTTAAAAATCATCATGTCCAACGAGTAATGCAGCGTGTATACTTATAAAAAGGAGTGTTCTACAAACCATGAAGAAGAAACCATTTCTAGAGAGACTGAGTGAAATCATTCTCAATGAATAAACATGGATACTCTTGATATTTCTTATTCCCCTCTCTCTTCTCTACGATGTCATCTCATATATCCTATTCATCTATGATGGAATCGCGGGTATGACATTTCAAACCCATGAAGACAAAATTAAAGATGTTCAGAGACAAGTTCGTAAGCGCCTGCAAACTAAGGATAAGCGTCCAATGTGTACATCCAGACCCGGTTGGAAATCCATTACTTTTCAAAAACTCATCTACAAAAGTAAATGCTATCAGGTACTACTTTAATCATATCTAATTTATACAATACCCATTCTGATTGAAATACTCCTTATCTCCAATAACCAGATCAATGTCAATATGTCAAGTATTTTGTCTGTGGATACATCACGGAGAAAAGTGATGGTGGAGCCGCTTATCGATATAGGGACTCTCAACGACTACCTAATTAATCTTGGTTGGACTCTACCCATTGTGCCTGAATTGGATGAGCTCACCATTGGTGGCCTAGTGATGGGAGGGGGTATTGAGTCCACTTCGAATAAGTACGGTCTTTTTCAATATATTTGCTCAAAATATGAACTGGTTATGCCGGATGGATCTTTGGTTACGTGCAGTCCAACGCAGAAACCAGAGCTCTACTGCTCAATCCCCTTTTGCTATGGGACTCTTGGACTTCTTACTGCTGTTGAAATAGATATCATTCCATATAAACCTTATGTGAAGTTGACCTATACTCCTAAACAGAATTTAAATGACTATAGTAGAAGAGTTTTCTAAAGTGATCCAGGAAAATAAGGTGAAGTAAATCGTTTAAATTGTTTACCTTGCACTTTTTCTTTTTGTAATTCGTAATAGGAAGAATGAATTTTCTTTTCCTTAGATGGTGTCATTATTATTTAACTCCGGAGTAGTGAACTTCCTTTCCTACTAAATTATATTCAAAACCTGATTGAAATTTCGTGTATACTCTTAAAAGACGGAGAGCTGATTTGTTGCAGAGATATAATTAAAACACAAACGAATGTTTAATAACACACTTTAATAAACGAGAATGCGCATGAAAGAAATCGTCTGAATGAGAAGACCGTCTTTTATTTTTCCGAAAAATTGACGAATCAAAATTTGTGAAGAAAATTTCAACAAACACTTCTGCACTTATTTTGTGGGGGAAAAAAAAGTAGTAAATGACATTTATTAGCATTGTAAAGAGGAAAAACAAACTGGCCAAGATATTTTTCGTACTTGACAAACCAAAAAAGTTAAGGAAAATACTGTCGTCGAAAAAATAAACCTCCATAACTGGTTTATTTTTGGAAATATGTAATAAAATCTTATGGAAAGATTGAATATATTATATTGCTCTAATGTTAAGGTTTATAATTTTATGTCCAAAATTGGATTTACAAAAAAAAATCTATTATTCTATATGTAGGTTTTCATTTTATATGCACAAATTACATCAGAAATCAATTCAGAAAGAAGGATCATATAAATAAACATTTTTTTATAACTAACCTTCTCAAAAAAAAAAAATACTATCTAATCGTTATACATACAGATAAAAGAATAAATCCTTTAACATACATAATTCAGAACACAAATCCAAGCATATAACAAAAACCGAAACAGGAGCAAATCAATATAAAATATAAGTTAAGCCATTCAACATTAAAAGTGCCAACAGTCTCCATCGTAAGACTATTTCTCTTTAAAAGATCTGAAAGATCTTTCAATCCTTTTTTAAGGAGACAATATGTTGTCGACATCTAGGGGTAATATCTTATAGCATCATCTCCAAATTTATATCCAGAGGTCGTCAGAACCCTCAAAGAGAAGGTAGCATATATTTTAATAGATGAGATGATAACAGCTGTTATCTCATCAGCAGCTCAGAGTTCATAATACGTAATTTTTCTGGCATCTTCATCTAGTTCCTCAACGTTTAAGTGAGCATACTGCTTTAGAATAATGATGAAAATATCTTAAAACTTTCATTATTTGATCCAACTCGATCTTTTGAATATTTTGGGTCTTTATTCATGGATTTGAAATATAATTATAAACGACGTTGTTCATAGTACCATAAATAATTTTGCAAATGTTCTACGGACATCTTATAATTCAAATTTATAAAGGAAGTTAAATGACAATTATTATTGATCTCAAATCATGAATAATTTGAGCTAGTCTGACCTATACGTTGTGGGTAAAATGTTTATTTAACATATTTCAATTTGACATTTCCGTAGATAAATATATAGTTGAGAGAAGTCTTTCATATTTGTCAACAGTTATTCGATTTTAAAAGGTTATACATGGATAGTTGGGCGGTGGATTTAAATTATGATTATTTTTGGTGATCTAAACAAGTTGGATTTTACACAGTTCAAGCTTTCAGCTGTATAGGAACGGTCATCGCCGAGCTTAAAAGACTTGCGATCAAACCCAAGGCTATAACAAACGAACGGCGTAATTGAAATGTAGAGATTTTGAATCCATAATTTTAACAAGTTTAATTTTGAAAAATAGGGGTGCTACATTTACTAAAATTTGTTCAGATGTCGGCCATGTGTTTCTGTTTCTAATTTTCTATATAAACTCCATCGAATACAAGGTTATTGGCAAAAAATATAATTTCTTGCTCAAAAATTTGAAAAACTAAAGTGTTTAGAAGAAAAAATTTAAAAAATTAAAATTTTTAGAATTTTTTTTAAAAATTAAAATTTTTGGAAGAAAAAATTTAAAAAATTAAAATTTTTTGTAGAAAAAAACTGAAAAATTATATTTAATTTAAAACATTAATTTTTTTGAAAAATATTTCATATTTAAATTTTTAAGTAGAAAGCAAAAAATACTTAGCTACAGCCCCTCCAGCCCACCCCCGCGGATGCCCCTGATCAACCGAAGCTTTGAGTGCTTGAAGATTCGGTGCCCTTTTCCGGCTGGCTTCTAATTGTGGACAGAAAGTTATAATCGAGCAGGTTAGCATCTGGCGAATATGATGGTTGCATTATTTTCGCCCAAAATTGAATGGTGGTCTCAAAAAATGACAATGTAACCTTTGCTGTGTGTACCGGATCACCCTCGTGTTGAAGCTTGTCTTGATGACAATACTGTCATTAATGGTCTTTCTTGACGTTGTAAAAAGTCTGCCTGCTTCTCTAATTCAAGTTTTGGATATCTCTGTATTTCGCGCGATCAACCATCTACATATATTCTTTTTTTCTTTGTGAGACCATTTTCCGATTGATTGTGTTAATTTTTTTGAAGGGGGTGTCAACAAACACAGTTTGTGAGCTGATAAACTCATTTCATGTGTTCTCTTCTTCTACTCTTTTTAAGTGCCCAGATTTCAACTACGTACACGGTACATGCTCTTTATTATTTGAATACAGATAGGGAAACAGTCCTTTCTCCAAAATATTAGAAAAGGTTAGACGTTCAAACAATTCAAATGCTTCCCAGACTCACTTATTCCAGCTTCCTCGTTATGGGAACTTTTATTTGAATCCCTAAAATACCCCATATTTCCTTCGCTTTAGAACTAAGATACTTAGCGGGAAAGTAGCTAGGATCAATAATCACCATTAAGAAGGATTGGCTAGTGGATGACGTCATTATTAACCTAAAGAACTTATCTATCAGGCAGGTATGCTATTGAAAGCAGGGTCATTTTTCGGAGGTACTTACAGACGACCTCCAAAATCAGGGACGCTGGGTCACATTACTTCTATACAATTAATTATATTATCAAAACATCATAGTAGCATGTGGTTCGAATGTAGTTCGAATCTTACCGTTGTAGTTCTTTAAATTATACACAAACACAACAATGATTGGAAGGGAAGAGTGCTTATCATTATTCAACATGGTCCTTTGGCGAAATCGACGTTCGGAAAATTGTCTTTTGGCAAAAATATTTTCGACCAGTAGTACACTCATGAAGATACTTAAAGTGGAACTACCGTTGATCAATTAGCACTTTAAAGAAGTGTATTTAATTCTTGGTGTAATGATTAATCTTAAGGACTGACCAGTGATAAAAAAGAATGGCTATACCACTGAAAGTAGGTACATTTCCAGGGCATTTGCAGCTGAGGACACGCCTTCAAAATCGGGAACGTCTTATCACTCTACTATTATGTAAAGTATATTTCCGAGACCTAGATACTTAGTAGGAAACTAGTTAAGATCAATAAACACTATTAAGAAGAATTGTTGTATGTATGACGTCATTATTAACACATAGTAGGGACATTTCCAGGGCATGTACAACCGGAGACAAAACTCCAAAATTAACCCGATTTTGAAACAAAATAAATCTTAAAAAAAACAACCACCAAACATTTTAAAGCCCTAAGCTCAAGCTGTTCAACTTATTTGACAAGGCAAGCCAAGGTTTTTAAAAATTTTGAACAACCCCTTCGTAAACAATGCTCAAGCACAGGCTTTTTTATAACTATAATTATTTTACATAGGTCATTTGACAGCATAAGTCATGAGTTCATCATCTTAAATTAAAATAAACAAAATTGAAAATTATTGAATTTCTAGGTAAGTAGGTCACGACTTCTTCTCCTACTTTTTCGTCTTAGCCTTAATTAAATGTTCAAAAGCATGACATTATGACCTTCGTTGAATGACTAAATGTGTAATAAATTCCAAAAATGTATTGGTGAACGAACAACATTAGAAGCATATAAACGTTTGTAGGTAAGTATTGCGATAGTGGTCAAGGAAGCAAGCAAAATTAATTATTTAATTATACAATTAATAAATGAAAATATTTTAAAATTCATATTCAATTATGGTAGTAGTAATAGGTTGTTCAAAAACCTATACTTAGATTTATCTTATAAAATCTAGTTGTCGATTTTTTTTTTTTTATAATTTATTTTTACAATTTTTTATAGGTTTGAGTCAACATTTGAGTACGAAAAAAAACCATTAAAAGGATTTTTTTATTTAAAAAAAAGTGCTAATTTCGAATATGTGCTTATATTTTGTATACTAGGGGTCGGCAAGTTATGGCACGCGCGCCACTGCTGGTAACACGGAGGCATATTCACTGGCACGCACAAATTAGAACATATTTCCGTAGTTTGTGTGTGTGTTTTTACCATTATTCTTGATAGTGGCACACTCATTGATTATAAATGTTGAAGTTGGCACTCCATGCCTCAAAGGTTACCTACCCCTGGTGTACATAGTCCTCTAATCCTGAGAAAATGCAATTTAATTGTCAAAAAACAACCAAATTTAAAGGGTTTTGTTTCAAAAGAAATAACCTTTCAATTTATCAATTATTTTTACACCAAAGGATTTTATTTGAGTTATAAATATATAGGCATGAGAAAACTAAGAAGTATTATATTATCCGTAAGGTGGTGTGACAGTCTGTAGCTTGTTGTTTAAATAATTCTCACAGCGCTCTCCATGTGATCTACAAACATCCAAGATTAATAGAAATACAGGTGTGGTGTCTAAAACTGAACACTAGTTTAAATTTTACGGCTTGAGGGCTTGACGAGGGGTTCTCTTGTAGACCTTAAGGCCAAGATCTTTCTTAACTAGCCGGTCCACGGTCCTTCTGCTGACGTTGAACTCCCAGGAGAGGCTGCTGACGGTGACCTTGCCTCTCTTGCCCTCGACAGACTTTTTCGCGGCAGCAACCATTTCGTCCGACCTTCGAGACCTTGACTTAGATCTTGTGGTCGCCTCAGGAGTCCCTTTGGCTATAACACTGTAAACGGTGGTGCGGCTGCAGTTCAGAACCTTGGCAATTTCAGTGGGAGTTTTTCCCCGCGCGGAAAGTTACAAAATTGCGACTCAACGTCTCTCCATATTATCGGCTGCTGTTTCACTGTTGCTATTTAAATTTTCCTGGAGTTTTGTTTATAACTAGTCAAGACCCTTGCCTCGAAGTAGCAACCGGTTTCAACATCAATAAAATCACGAATATGTGCATGGTGTAAAGTTTAAAGGAATGTTCAGCTCTAGACGCGCACACATGTACAAAGTATGTATACGACTGATGTTTGACTTCCACCACGCCTTTTAATAATGACGTCATAGTGTATGATTGGTTGTGCGTTTTGTCAAAATTTGTTACTCTTGCCCACCAGTCGGGAAGATACATCAAATTGAAAATTCTAGCAATAGTGACGTCTTATATTATGATTGGTTGTTGTTTTCCCAAAATCCCTCTGTCTCGCCCAGTAGTCGGTACGATACATCAAATTTAAAAATCTAGCAAAGCCAATTCCATGAGGGTATTACCTTGAATTTCTATTAACCTTGCATACACCTATATAATATTTTAAATAATATTATTAATGATGTAAATTATTTGTATTTTTTGGCTTGTTTTTGTTATTCTTTTTTGTAATTTGAAGAATAAATTGTCTTTTCCTTAGTTGTTGTCATTATTATTTAACTCCCAAGAGGTGAACATCCTTTCCTACTACATTCAATTATATTCAAAACCTGATTCAACAATCCTGTGAATGTTTTCGTATTCACCTCTGACATGATGTATCATGTCAGAGGAGGGAATCGAGAGCTGACAAACAATTCTATGAGGGCCCTTCCAATATATCTTGAGAATTATACAAATATGGAAGAAGTGAAAAATATAATATCAGCTAAATACAGTAAATTAATTATTAAAAAATATGTAAGAGGAAAACCATTTCAATAAACTTGGAAAGTGTTCTCGTTAAAGTACTCTCTGTTTTGGCAAATTTCTCCGACAATAGAGTTAGCTCGGACTTTTAAGTCCCGATAAAATATTTGTATTGTAATTATCAAAGAGGTGTTACTAGACAAAAAAAATGTAGGAAAAGCATTCTTGTTTAATTGTGTAGATACTTTCAGTTAAGAACGAACAAAAAGAAAATTTTAAAAAAATGGGGAAGAAAAGAGATTTTTTTTCAACTTTTTTATTTTTGCAAATTTTTGTAGTGATCTTATTTTACTATTTTATATTTTGCACAAAAAGACTATTCCTTAAGAGAACATGTATAAATAATTTTTTTTGTTTTCAATTAAATCCCTAAACATAAGACAATAATGCAACAATTAATTAGCATGGTGAGTCAAAAGATATTCAAAATACTTTGTAGTAGTTTATCACATTTCATACAAATCTTTAATAAAATTTGTAAAAGGATTTGGTAGAAAGCAAAGTAATAAAAACTATTAGAATAAGAAGCAAAAGAAACATACGACTAACAAAAGTTGGATGGAGACAAAAAGAAAAACAATTAAGCATTGGATGCCCAAAACTTTTTATATTGCTTATGGATGCGTATTAGACGGCGAAGAAACGTCATATTATCTTTCAAACATGATGGGTAGGTGTGTATCAGATCCCTTGTGTATTTTCACGTTTGATTAAAAAAATCCAGAATTTTTATGGCAAGGACAAAGCATATTGCAGTCGAAAGCAAAATAGCTCTAAGCTCTTCATTTTGGATAGGGTGGTCTTCTGTCAGCTTTTCTGCTGTTCTAATTCGACAGCTCAAGAGAGCTAACTCCATGGCACAAGTTTTTGTAGGAGCACTCGAAATATTTGTATTGAGGCCGAATTAAATCATAGGAATCACAAATTTATCATTTATTTTTCTACAGGGATCAAAAATAACACAAAATATACATTTTTTAACTTTTCTATTGAAAATCAAAACTATGACGAGCATATAGGTATAGAGCAGCCATTCATTCGATATAATCACCGTTGGGATCAATTACGGCCTCTGAACCGGCCGCAGGCTCTTCTGACCATCTCATTGTCCATGTTGCCGAATACCTCCTTGATGGAGTCCATCAGGCTGGCCTTGGTGCTATGGGGATGTCTGTTGGTATGTCTCTCGACATAGCCCTAGACAAAATAGTCCAAAGGATTAAGGTCGGGAGAGTTAGGAGGCCACAAATCCACAAATAACAGCTCTCGGTTAACCACTGCATGGAGATTTTGGACACATGGCAGGGTGCTGAGTCCTGTTGCCACACCCATGGCAGCCCAGATCCCTCGCCATGGCCTTCATGGACCTGGTAGGGTCATCTTCAACCATCTACTTCCCAGGTGTCCTCTAGCTTCTTACCGATAGGCTGAACAGTCCGTAAATTCACTCCTAAGGTTGAATTGGAGATTTCAGCTCGATTATTAACCAATGTCATGACTACGGCGGACCTCAAATCTCTTCGTTCCACTTATAGCTCTTTATCTCCTCATATGATGACGGCATGATGCTAACTGAACTACGTATTCTCAGCCGACAAGAATAGCTTTCCTATTTGGTAACCGGTTTTTTATTTAATAATGTCGTCTTCAAGTTATCAAGGTTTAAAGTAGGCGACAATCGGATCCCCGGTCCCTGTATGTTAAGACCTATGAATTTTTTGAGTACAGGTTTGCGCGTCTAGAACTGAACCTTCCTTTAAACTTTACGCCATGCACATATTCGTGATTTTATTGAGTTGAAACCGGTTTATACTTCGAGACAAGGGTCTTGACTAGTTATAAACAAAACTCCTGCAAAATCTAAGTAGTAACAGTGAAACAACAGCCGATAATATGGAGAGACGTCGAGTTGCCTTTATAGACAGGACACTCCTTTGAGGAGTAGCAAAGACCCTCTCCACTAGATGTGCCTAGATAGAGTAGTCCAAGGGTTTTGCATCTGGAGAGGAGGGAGGTCACATGTCGAGTTCCCAAAAGTACGGAAAGTTGCCTCTCAGGAAGTTCTTGGTCCTGGCGGTGCAATTACACGGAACTCCGTCTCGAGTGAAAACTAAATTGTCCCCGAACTTTTTTCTGGCCAAGAGTAGCACTTTCTTATCAAAAAGTTCGATGTAAGTATTTGCAATGAGCCTCTCCTGTCTCTAAAAAAATGGTGGGGAAAATTCTCCTCAGCTCGCCACAACGGTCAAGATTATAGTTATGGGTGGATTTTTTGTCCTGAAGACATATCTCACTGAAGCTGACCTGACATCCTTGGATATGGGCATGGGGGATATGCCACGTGAGGGAAGCTTCAATATTTCAATCCTTTGTTGCTCCATTTTACTCGTTCTCGTTTCTTTTGTTTTTAATTTAATCGAAACTTTACATAAGGAATTCTGGGTCACAAAACCTATCTTTCACCGAATTTGAAGGTGACCTAAGCGCCGGCGAGATTTCACACTGTCATGTAACGTTTTTATACAATTCTATACCTTTTTAATAAAGTATGATGGGGTGCATGATTGCATTGTTATTTCTGTGATCAAATATCTACGCAGTCCTAAGTTAGACACAAAAATAACTCACGTTGCACATACATATAAATAATATTTTCTTTAAATTATATATTAAATTACTACTTATTTTAAAATACTCTCATGATATATTACTCTAAATTTATTTATATGCTTAACTCCTGCATAACTTAATTTATGTCGAAGTGTTACAAATGAGTCTCTCCCTACGTGGGTCCACAGCATAAACAGATTTTATTTGCAAAAAGTTGATTGACTTATAGATATATATTTGATGCATTCTAAGTTTGTTAGGCTATTTTTAAATGATTATTATAACTTATCCTATTTTAAGATTTAAAAAAAGTTATGAAGATGCATTTAAAATCCAACTTTCCTTTGTTACAACTTTCAGCAAACTTTATCAAATACATTACTCATTTAAAATATCTCAACCTTTCCTTCGAAAAATGAAATAGAAAGGCCATCAACTTAATAGTATTTTTATAAGGTTACATCGTAATACAGAGCAATACAAATCTGATCAACTCAACTCATTCGCACAACTAAAGGGTAGGAATACCTCCTTGACTTCCCACAACTTCTTTGTGAGAGAATGTGCAATTAAGCAATGTCGTAGAACACATGGGGATTACCTGGAATTTGTACTCAACTCTCCAGGTATTATTGCTTGGTCGACATTGAGCAAAAGTTGGTCAGGATCATTTAGGTATCAACCTCAACCAACCTTTTCTAAATAATACGGTAAGTATTCTACGAAATTCCGTCACAAACTCGAAGAAAAGTGGTATAAATTAGCTACAGGGTCCTTATTTACAAAACAATATGACCTTGAAGGCGCTAGAGAAATATTGACCTTTTTTAAAATCGAAGAAGAGCCCTCTCGCCATCTATTGTATAGTTGCCCTAAAGTAGCGCCCATTCGTAATGCATCAGAAGGGTTAGTGATCAACGCATTTGGAATGATGATCTCAGAGAGTGACTGGCTCATAATGATGAACCCGGTACTGAATGAATATATTAAGTTGGATTATTTCCCTTTCTTGATCCTTGATTATGATTTTTTTATGCTGCTGTGTCATATATTTTGCATATGACATACACCAAATCTCCATGTACAACTTTATTTGAAGTGTGCCTTTCGAGCCTACATAAATGTACATTAGGGCGGTTTGTTTTTCAATTACTATCGAATTTCGATTACGGCTAGTTCGAAAGAGATTTGATATGGTTGAACAATAATCAATGCAAAATTTATTTTTCTTACGATTTCTTCTTTAAGTAGCACATCTAATTCAATGTTTGTAAGAAGACAAAGTTATTTATTTCGTCAATAAAGATAAAAATACGGCATAAAAATGTAAAAAAAAAAAGAAAAAAATGAACTCTCTTTTTTCGTTCAATATGAAAATTAAAAAAAAAACTTGTAAAACAATTTTTAAAGGATATTTAAAATTATGAAAAAGGTACTCTTGCGATCTACAGATGACGTTGTAGGACAATACAATTCTGCATAGGTAACTTTTATACAGTATGACAACTTTCCTGTACAAGTCGTAATCGAAATTCGAAAAAAAAGTTGAAAATTAAACCGCTCTAATATACATTTGTATTCATTTACTAGTGTAGTATTATACTCGTATCCGATCAAATGACAATGTATATTTGTATAATGCTGGAGCCACTCTTGGGGGTTCTTTGGTGTGTGGGCAGGTGCTCCATCTTGTTGGAATACCCAGGGAGAATTGCTAGCAATAGGTTAATCCTTGGGCGAACTTTGATGATCAGAATTCATCAGCATTCAGCCTGTATCCTAAAGGGAACCACACGGGATGCATGGACTTCCCTTTGGGTGCAACCAGACTTAACATTATCCCTGAAGCAGGGTGTTTGGTGATTGAGACATATGCATGCTCCTGAGCTACTCGATCATTCTGCCTCTTGAAGACAAAGGTCAATAGTAAAGGTCTTCTCAGCAAAAGATATCACAATGAGTCCAAAGGTTCCGTTGAGGTGTTTCATGATTTTTTTTGATTTTTTTTTTACGTTCCTCACGAACCATTGGCTGAGGAGGACCTGTTCATCCCCCTGGCCATGTCAGCAATGGAACAATACAGTTTTTTTCTTGAATGCCGACTTCAGTTGGTTGACGGTTAAGGCAGGTTTCCTGCCTGCTCCTGGAGAGTGTTTGAGGTCCTCCACGACCTTCAAACGCTTGGGCACATTGTAAATCGTCTTCCTCACGTCCCCAGTCTCTTCTCAGATATCCTTCTAGGACAATCCTTCGTGAAGGAACCCTGCCATTTCGTATTGTGTGTTCATAGTGGTCACTAGGGCAGACTTTTTCTTATCAATCAACTGCGAATTATGGGTTCTACGACATTGATCGTCGGAACATTTTAAAAAAATGACTCTTAACCTCTCAAAATTTGTATAATAGATATGATTAAATAATAGCAATTGGCCTGATATATAAGAGATATTAAAGTAAGCATGTAATGAACATTACATTTAAATAAATTTAACATGTTCAACATCGAAACTTTTTTACTTTAGATCGAAAAGAAATGATATTTCATTCATGAAAAATTACTTAAGGTGGATGATTGCACTTTTGCAAAGTGTCCATTATCGTTAAATAATGCATTTTAAGACGAAGAAAGTGCAACAATTTGCATATATGAATGTATGTATGTCTATTCACTTTTCTGCATTATGACATGCTGTTTATTCTAATTTGAAGACTTTATAGTATATCCGTCCAATTGTATTTACATTATGTTTCAGTCTAATAAGAGGATACGGAACCGCATACCTAGTATTTAGAAAGCTAATATGCAAGAAGAGAGCTTTTTTGTTTGTTTTTTTGTATTAATTAATTAAGACCCTTGTTAACATCACCTGCCTGTTATATGATTTTGGGATGGAAAATAAATTATGCATATATGAAAAATAATAATAATAATAATTTGTGAATAAAGAAACTTTTGTATTAAAAACAATCATAATTTTTTTTTAAGCTATGAAAAGTTTTAATAAAGCTTACATTTAAAATTGTCCTATCGAACACCAAAAGAGAAAAAAGTTATGAATATTCATTTTACATATCTTTTTTTTTTTTTTACATTCTCAGAGAGGAAAATCAATTTAAAAAAAAAAGGTTTTCTCTGTTTTTAGGCCATAGGGTATCTTTAGAAAAAATCTTTTCAAATGTTTTTTATAGGTTAGAATAATGACTATCTTAATTAATTAATGCTGTTCTTCATTGGTAAAATAAATCACTTTTGTCTCCTTTCAAACATTGAATAATATGCTCTACCTAAAGATGACATTGTAGGAAAATGAAACTTTCCAGATGTTATATCTTACCAGATGACAATTTGTCCGAACTAACCGTAATCCCATCCAGAGAAAGGAAACTACTATTTCTCAGACGAAAAGTTGAAAATATCTGGATTGTTCTTATATCTGAATTATATAACAAACCAATTTTTTTGGATACTTATCTAAATAAGTAATTTTAAAACCTCTCATTTTAAGGAAAGTAGTGTGTGTTGATTAAATCCTGTTTTTGAGAGATCCTCAATGATTTATAGCCTATCCGTAAATTAAATTATTTTTTGAGGGCACTCATGAAATGTATTTTTGTTGATTAAAAAACAATGCGAAATGTCCAGAGGATAGAAAATGTTCTTTTGAAAAAGAAAAAAACGCAATATACGTTTTTTTACTTCAATGAAAACCCGAAGATGAAGTTTTGAAGAGTCAAATGCAATAGTAAACCATCGAAAAACTGATATGAGTGATATTTGTGCAATTTTTTACATGAACTTATTATTTTCAAATTAAGTCAATTTGATCGTGGTGTATTTGAGCTTTAAATCGAATTTTCATATCATCAAAATAATCAATTTCAGTTGGTGAGGCTTGTTCTAAACAAGACAATCCCTTTCTTATTTTTGTTATTCTTTGTTTGACAACGTGAATACTTCAAATTTTTATACGTCTTCTTTAATAATAATTTTCATTTTCAATTTTTTATGACGCTTTAAATCTTTTTCATATCAAAATAATCAATTTCAGTTGGTGAGGCTTGTTCGGAACAAGATTTTCCCTTTCTTATTTTTTATTTAACGTGAATACTTTTACTCTTCTTTAATAATAATTTTCAATGATTTTTTTTTTAATGATTTTAATCAGCTTACATCATTCTCATGAAGTTGATACTCTATGCGGATATTTTTATTTCATGGTTCTTTTATGAGAAGTACTTTAAGGGTTGTTTGAAAAGTTTGTGCAAAAATAAATACCATTGTTAGTTGTTTGGAGTAAACCTTTTTATATTCTTCAACATAGTCTCCTTTTAGGTTTATACACTTTGTCCAATGCTGCTCTGGTTTGTTGATCTAATTTTAAAAGATAGACATTCGTCTGAATAAAATCTCCCAACCCTTCCAGGACATTTCTTCAAATTGGGGGAAAAAATAGTAGTCCAAGGGAGCCAAGTCTGGAGAATAGGGAGGATGTGAAAGGAGTTAGATCCCTATTTCCATTAATTTTTCAAACACAATTGCTGAGGTGTGAGCATGCGCATTGTCGTGATAGAAAAGGACTTTTTTTGTGGACGAATAATGTGCGTTTTTTTCGTTGATCAGTTTTCAAACGGTCCAATAACGATGAATAATATGCACTTGTAATAGTTTTCCCATTTTGACCATCATCATAGCATATCAATGATTTCTGGAGTAGTAACATGAACAGGGCATCCTCTGAATCCCCTTTTATCTGACACAAACATTTATTAAAATATGTTATTACATCGCTACACAATTATATTTCCATATTGTCAACAATTAATTCACAATACAATGGAAAGATGAATAAATTATCCTTCTTTTCACTGAAAATGGTCCATTACAGAAATAAAAAAAATAAACACGATAGGAACAACCTTTTTTCCTTTTATCGCCAGTCAACTGTTTTTCTTTTCTCTACACAAATTCCTTTTCAACTAATATATGAAGTATAGAACTAGGCCCTTAAATCCAATCTCTTGGAGAAGGAAGTGTAAAACCACATCCTACAATGAATACCTCTTCCAATTAAACAATGTTTTTTTAAACATGAGAAAAAAACATTTTTGAATAAAAAAAAAAATACTTTCATTATGCAACGGTTTAAAACTAGGGTTTTTATCATAATGACGGGGGTACCACGTTGATTTTCGATCACTTATTTTTTAACAAAGCGTATTAATTTTTAAAATAATTTTGACCCCATATACATTTATAACTTAGATATTTCGTTACAATAAATAAAAACTCTATTATCAGTAGAGTTGTAGAAAATATGACCTAAAACACGTTCAAGATTTTGGTTCTATTAGGCAATCTAAATAGTATTTTCATATTTTTCACATCTATTATCATTATTATTTCATTCTTGAAGAAATAACATCTGAGTATAAGGTAACCACGTGTGTGTGTCCTCATGCAAGACGCAGAGTAACACTGAGGATTTGTTATGGACGAATCCTTGTTGGACTTGGAATATAATTTAAGGTCGATATGGGAGTAATTTCTACCTTTGTACATGTTAGATACAGATTGGGTTTTGCGTTGATTTCCTTCCTCACATGGCTTGCTTTACGCTAATATACAGGGTCGTTCAGGTAAACCTTTAACTGTATTATGATCAATAAGCAAAGTAAGTACAGGTTTAAAATTTTAATTACAAGTTTTAATAATACAAAAGAAAATATTCATTCAATGTGTCCGCCATCTTCACTAATCATACATCGAAAGGAGGCCTAAAGGATTTGAAGGACTTCACAACGTCCGCGTGGGAGACTTTGTCTCAGTAGCTGATGATGGAGGCATTTAATAATTCGATGCTGTTGTGTAATTTGGCAGAGAACTTCATCCCTGTCTTCACAAAAATAATCCTTGGGATTAATACCTGGGGAGTTAGATGGCCAGGTCTGGGATCCCAAAAGGCACATTCTCTTTTTTCAACAAGTTTTAGTTCTTGCAGACCTAATGAGAGGAACTCGACACTATTTGTCTCAGCGTTCATCCAAGGCATCATTTGGCCAGGCAGGAGTTAACAGTACATGTCAGAAGCCAACATCTTCTTTGGCTCAAAGAAGATGGGGGCATGCTACTGCAGTTTCTCCCAATTACCCCAAGGGTTATTGGGATGCTCGTCGGAATAATTGGTTTGAAACATTTAGAGTACGTTAGCTCTATCTGTGGCGAACCATTTGTCGTTATGGGTATTTAAGGATCTGTCGACAACCCATTGCTTCTCATCCCCCAAAAAAAAAAGATGATTCGATTACTATGGGACTTCAAATTGTACAGCAATTTTCTTCCGTTGGCAGCCACGGTTGCATTCATTGTGTCTGTAAGAATGTGTCTTTTTTAGAGGGGCGTGACTTCATTCTTAGGTCAGTGTTTATAACTATGGATACTGTTTCACGGCTCACTTGTCACTTTTTGGCAAGACCGTTTATAAAAGTCTCAGGGGATGCCATTGCAGACAATTTCAGGTTAGTTTTTATGGTCCTAAAGATTGTGGATAGTTTACTTGGCGATTTTTGGGGAAGAATATTAGTACAAGTCCCAGGAGATGCCTGGACCGACCGTTTTGGGCCATTGATGAATCTGAGAATATGTTTATACCACTCCTGGACTTGTGGGCTTTTCTCTTATATGTCCTCTCCTCCTTCCAATAGTTGTAGACTTCGTAGACTGTGCTCCTTGGATGCCCGAGCATCTTCTTGATGTAGTCCTCGATGTGTTGCGCGTGAGACAATCCGATGATGGTGTTCCTCCGGGTTTCCTCTATCGTAAATACTTGTTTTGAATTAAAATTTGTGCTACTAAGTTAAAGCTAAGGCTCAAATTCTCACTTAAAAATTGAAATAACCGATTTAAATGCGTTCTTTATTGTTCAGGAGGTTGTTAAAGATGGTTCAGATTTACCTGAACGACCCTCTAATGTTACTTCATGATACCAGGCCGTCAGAAAGTCTTGAAACATAATGAACATTGAACAATTAACTACAACTAGAGGCTTTCAATTAAATTCTAGATAATTTTTTTAATTTGAACTAGTTTATTACTCATTAGAGAACACTATTTATGAATTTGAGCATTTTCGGACTCAATCACAAGCTCCACGCGTAACCAAAACGCTTTGCACACGTTGACAACGTAGTGATTCGACAATTATGGTCCCTCTTTCTCGACCGATTGCTTTAGGGACTCAATGCAACTGCGACGTTGTCTACATCCCTTGGCTTTAATTCTCTACCAGATGCTGTAATCAAAGTGAGTCAGGTCGAGGCTCTGCGGTGGCCAGAAGTCCTTTGCCAGAATTTCCTTTTTTGGTATCCAATATTACACAATTATGCCGTGTATGCAAGTGCCCCATCCTCTTTAAATTAATAATCGGCTATCTTTGATTGTTTTGTGATGATGCAAACCTAGGGAAACACTCTAGTTTGCAAAATCATCAAGTAATCCTTGCTAGTCAATCTGTAACTAACTTGTCTCATTTTGTGTCTTTCAAAATAAACAATGGCGAGCATCATTACTAAGCCCTAGGCTTGGTGGTGTACACTTCACAAGATCTTGTGTTTGACTTCTCCAAAACATACGACCTGATCATTATGCCTATAGTACACGGGATTCACTATAAATATCTTCTTGTCCGAGAAGAACAAAATTCGGTTTCTGTGATACCTCAAGTCATTGTACAGCTTTTTTCATCGATATAATCGTAATTTTTGTTTTTGTGGAACGTCTCATCGACCGCTTCTTCGCCATATAGGTCATAGTAATCTTTGGATATTTAGCCGTTTGCCGCTTTAATTTGATCGGCTTTCTGCTTCTATGACAATCACTGATGCCTTCATGATTGTTGGCCTTCAAACGTATACAATCATCTGTTCTTTTTTGTAAACGCAACTTTTGCATTAAATTAACTAAAACTTCCCAATACGCAATTAAAGTTATGTTCTTAAACTTTTGACGTCCCGGGTGGCTAAACCGCTCTTCTCCCAAGTATTCATCAAATTGACCGGATTACGTACCGACAGGTCGTGTTTTATACAACTTTAATAATTATCAGTTAAAATATATTGATTTTTAAGGTAATTTCTACCTCTTATATAAATAAGTTATTTCGTTATAATCAAAAAAACTTGACAGTATTGACTGTTGTGAAGACTTGGATTTTATACCACTTATACAATCACATTTGGTCAGTTAAATGGAGCTTCTACATCTCTTAATGCTACTCAAAAAATAGGTTGTAAGCCTTTAATTATGTCTTTAATGTACATAAATTAGCCCCTAATGAATTCTTTGGAAGATTACTTATCAAATAAGTATTCTTCAATCACTTTACAATGTAAGCCTTTACTATATTTATGTTAAATCAACACTATCTCCATCTATGTTTACATATCTATTTAAAGTACAATAAATGTTCTGAGAACGTTGCTATTGTATGTACAGAGGCTTAATTGCTTTACGTAGAATAGTAGAACCATAATAATATACATGAAGGCAACTAACTACCTGTAATCGCATATGTCATACATTATTATAACAAAGGAAGATTCCATGTAGTTTTAAGTTATTGAATATGAGTTCAAAGATCATTTTATTGGAGGATAATGAAATCAATGGTACTAAAACATGCTATAATGATTTCCCTCAAAATGGAGCCTGGATTACCTGCATTTGTATTTTTTGACGAATAGTTAATGTCAAGTTATATCAAAGAAATTATTCTCATTAACATATGAGTATGCCGCAAATTGGACACATAACGTAGCCGAACTTGATCTTCACAGTGAAATAGTGAGAAAGTGATTGATTTTGTGGTTCAAAGGGGCTCATATCATATTACAATAAGTGCAATTTATCTCAAACAACACAGGACTGCCCCTCCCTCAGCTTACCTGATTTGAATTCTATTTACTATTATGTGTTTTTTTTTCTCGTTGCTGATTGTGTTAAAATTGTCACTGCCATAATAATATATGTTTGATAGGCCTTGGATCTGTTTTATTTACTATTTTTTTTGATTAATTTAATTATTTTTTTAATTTAAGTCAATAGCTGTAATATATTCTTTACAATGGTAATGATTGTATACTGAAATCCGTTTCAACTTATTGATTTACCTTATACTTTTTGAGTTAGAATTGCTGATTTCAAATTGTTTGAATAATATAATAAAGGGTGATTCAAAACGAGGAGTTTTTGGATTGAAGAAATAAAACACATAAAATATTATATTATGGTCAAAACTTTATTATGAACCTAAAAAACAATCCTTTACAATTATTTCTAGAAAATAATCCCCTTCATATATTGGCCGCAACTGACCTTTAAATGGTCCATTCTTTCGCGCCAATTTTCGATGACGCGTTCGAGCATTGTGACCGTAATCTCACGAATAACTTGCTCAATATTTGCTTCCAATGCTTCAATCGTCGCTGGTGTATCCACTTAGACTTTTGCTTTTACGTAGCTCCAAAGAAAAAAGTCCAAAGGTGTGATTCACCGAGCCAAAACGTGAAATTAATATCTCAACAAAATGATGTCCCAATAAGCCAATTGTTACGCGCACTGCCTGGCAAGTGGCACCGTCTTGTTGGAACCAAATATCGTGGAGACCATGTGCTTATACATATTGTAAAACAATACTGAGTAAAAATGACGTATGAATTTGACAGAACTCGCGCGCGCCTGTCAAAATCCCTACTGGAAAACCCCCTCGTTTTGAATCACCCTTTATTAGCATAGATTAGGGAGAATAATATCGATGTTATTTTTGATTTCCACACCATGTATATAAATTTATAATTGAGGAAGATTAAGGGAATCAGAAAATTCCAACAGTTTTTCTGTTTAGAAATTGATAGGAACATTTTGGAAGCTTAGATTGGGAGTAAGAATGATAATTTAAACGATAATAATTATGATATAATTATCGATATAGTTTTTAGTTGTGAAAAATACAAGTAACCATTCGTTCACATTCTATTTTCCTGCAAAATCTTCCTCTTCAATTTATATTCTAATTTTTAGTACTACCTGAATCCCTAAATAAGAAGATTATTTCTTCCCCTACATTTATGAAGTTTTTGTGTGTTTTTTGTCGGTCCGATCTTTCCTTCGAGTCCTTTAGACGTGTTTATGACATTATGTAGAATTGCAGCAGATTGTAGGAGGTAAGGTGAAGGTCTTCATATGTTGTAACCTGGTTGTTATTTCTTTCATTGTAAAATTATAACAATTTTTCACTGAAAAATTACTTATTTTCGTCATTTGAAGGTTAAGCAGAAGTTGGAAGTACTAAATCTATGTACACAACTATCTGGTTTTCTCACCAAACCTTTTTATTTTCTTATTCGTTTTTCTCAAACAGTTTTATACAAATATGCTATAATTAGGGCTGGTATTTTCGTAGAGAAAAAATACAGTTTACACATTTAAAAAGGAAAAGGAGTTGGTGGTACTCTTCCTTTTTTTGTTCATACTTGAATAGATACTCTTGCAGTTCCCATTTCTGAGGAAGAGACGAATTACGACTTATCTCTGATGTATTTTATAAATAATGCATCAAAAAATAATAATAATAATATATATATATATATTATTATTCATAAATTATTTATACGTGGAGAACATGACAAACCACTCCTTCCATAACATTAAGTAGTCTGTCATCACTTGCATCAAGGAGAAATTCAGTGAGATAGGAGCAGCGCAGATCCAAAATGCCTGTTCTCGGTTTCGTAGCCACATTGAGCGGGTTTTGGCCGCAGACGGCGGCTACATCGAATAGATAGCTGCTCTATATCCTAATAAAGATATTCGTTTTTATTTTATCAATAAATATTATAAAATAAGCTTGTAGTTGTTGTTTTTTAGAAGCGACAGATTTTGTTCACGCACCCTGTAGTTTATATGTTTTATTTCAATAATAATCTAATAATTCTTTTAGATTATTAGGTTAGATTTTATCGTTTTAAATTGACTGTGATTGTGGATTATTTCTTTTTTTATATATATTTTAAGATATTAACAGAGTGTATCGTCATACTTTGATGGCGAAGTAATAAATAAATAAAAAATCATATTATTCCAATGAATCTGCACTTTATGACCAATACTTTTCAGAGTGATCCCTGATCATAAAATTATAGTATATACAATTTTGTATTTATCTTAATAATGCCTTGTTTCAGTTTTATTCACACATCTTGTTACTTTTTTAATCGTGGTCAAGTAAATTTAATTAACTGTTTCGCTTGATTGTCGTTCCTTTTTTTTCCTTTTGATTTGCTGGAATCATTTCTTTTCATTGTGAGGCCTACAAGGGTAAGGACAAATATGTAATATTTTAGCAATTGTTTTATATAAGAAACAAAGATTCATCTAAAATGATGAACACTAATTAGATACTCAAAATTTCCATAAATCAATTAATAAAGCATAGAAATTTTAGCAAAAAAATTATGTTTTCTTATAAGAATAACCCAAACTCATATTGTTAAGATTATTTTAAACATGGATGTTTATTATTAGGATTAGTATTTTTAGGATTTCAATTCATATTTAGGGGTGTAAAATGGATGGAATAGTTTCAAAATGATGCAAAATTGAAATGTGGAAGTTAATATAATCGTTCCATTGTGTTTATCATGTAATTAAATAGCTTTTATAATTGGGGTGTTTATTTTACACAGTTCACTAATCACATTATACATGTGATGTTCACAAAAGAAGTGTTAAATAGGATTTTTATAACATTTTCTCTATAACAAATAAAAACAACATTAGGAATGATAAAATAGCTAAGTACTGTGTACAATGTAAAATATACGTCAAAACAGTTAATAGACTCGAGGTTGTGTTGATTTATAAAATTATTCCGAGGGATTGATTGTTATATTAATTGTACATTATTTATATAAAATAAAGAAAACAACAATATTAGCAAAGCATTTCCCTTGACCCTCTAATTGTCGACCATCCAAAATAATGCTCCATTCAATAAAAGTTTCAAAGTCTATGGGAAGACCTTTAATTCTAACGGCAGAAGATGTTTAAATTTTTTTTTCAAAATAAATAATATCTGAAATTTAATTATTGTAATTATTTTCCAAAAAAGATTTTCTGAGTACCTGTAAATTTATGAAATTGTTATCTCAAATAATATATATTTTTTTAATAACTTAATATTTGTTATTTATTTCAAAAAATCTAATATTTGAATTTTTTTCCGAATAATTTAATTTTTCAAATTTTGTAGAAACAGCTGTAAATTTTCAAAACATTTTCCCCAAAAATTCAATTTTTTGTGAATGGCTATGGATTTTTTAAATTATTTAAAAATTAAATATTTATAATTTTTTTAAACAGCTAAAAAATTTACAAAAAAATGAGTTATCAATGATTATTTTTTTCCACAACATTAATCTCTATAATTATTTTCTTTTAAAGTATACATTGCTAGATTTATACCCACCTTCACAATGCAAAGTAATACTCTTAACTACTTTTGTTGCAAAATTAGTGCAAAATAGTTTTTTACAATTTTCTTCGCGAATTCATTTTTATATTTAAAGACAGACAAGTGTATAACATAATACATGATTGTATATAAGTATAATCATGCCTTTAAGCCATGATTGAGAGAAAAATATACATATATGTGAATATATATTCAATATATTGCAAACAAATTTAGTGGTAATAATGATAAAAAACTTTGTGCCGTCAGTGAATTTAAAATCGATAAATTGTCTTATGATGGGGGAAAAATCGTGATAAAAACTGCTAAAATATTTATGATGACTATGTATTATATAGATTACTATCAGGGGAACCCAGCATTGTGGAGAGTGACTAAGCTTCGATGCACAAACAAACTTTTAGTTGATAAGTATCCAAGGAACCCTCAGTGGGACTCAACTCTCTGTTTATGAGCAACCTAACAGCTAGTTACTCAATACATAGATGTTATCTCCTCATGAATGAAAGAATATTAGTAATATATCAACAAAGTTAAATAACATTGTTCATGTTAAAGAAACAAAGAAAAAAAATTAAGTCACACACTAATGAATGCTCAGTATTCTCAGCCCTAAATATATGAAATCCCTTATTCTTTTCTTCTTTAATATGACACGATGAGCCATGGAGTACTTTATTCTCTTGAGCATTGGTTCTCAAATGGGGGTACACGTACCCCAGAGGGTAGTTGGAGGAACTCCAGGGGGTACTTGAGATTTTGAAAGAATATTTAACAAGTGCGCGTCCACAAAGGGTGGGGTGGAGGGGCTGTAGCACCCTTAATTCAGAATCTTTGTTTTTTTTCTAGCAAAATCTAATATTTGAAATGTAATTTAACTTTAATTGATTTTTTTGTAAACAGCTGTGTACTTTGATTTTTCTTTTCAAAAAAACTTGATTTTTTGAAAGTAGATATCGATATTTTAACTTTTTTTACAAAAAAAACTGAATTTTTTGAGAGTTCATATGGATTTTTGAAACTTCTGTCCAAAAATTTAGTTTTTTTGTCAATAGCTAATAGATATAGTCAATAGATTTTTGAATTTTCTTCCGAAAAAAATTAATATTTTTTTCCAAAAATTTCACATTTTAAACTTTTTTTGAAAATTTAATTTTGGGATTTCTGTTCTACAAAAAAATCAAGAATATTTAAAAAATCAAGAATCCTAAATATAATCCTGTGGTCACCCCTGTCATCGAATCTAAAAATGCTTTGTGCGGTAAAGGGGTACTTGGGTTAAATAAATATTGTACAGGCGGTACATCACTAAAAAAGGTTGAGAATCCTGCTCTAGAGCACTCCCTGTCTGAACTTTACCTGCATACTCTCGTTGCTAAACCTTTTCTTTTTTAACTACTTTAATGGTCAGCCAACACTGTGACGCCATGGTAGAAGGCTACACCGCCGTGGGTCTCAAGCTTTTGCCATGGCCTAGAAGCAACTATTGCCACTTATGGGGACTATATTCATAATTAAAAAAGCTCAGACACACGTCGATCCATAGCATTAATTTTGTTGAAATTCTATTGTTAATTAATAAATTATATCTTGTTGAAGTTTAAAATTCCAAGTTTTTAGAAAATTTCATGGACCACTCGGTATTGCATATTTGAATTCCTGATCGTTTTTTGAGCAGGCCTAGGGGTATCAAAAATTTTTGATAAATATCTATAACCCAGTATATTTGATGGATGATAAATATTCTAAATGTTTATTCGGGGAATATTTCTTTTTGCAAACATATTTGATGAAATACGGTCAAATATGATAACAATCATTTACCATTCGAAAATGAAATTGAGATTACACTCATTGGATCTTGCAATATTTCTACACATTCCGTTTCAAACAGGGGTTCAAACACTTCTTTTTTATTGATTCCTATCTTTACGACTTCACAAATTACAAATATTCAAATTTGCCTCTTTGTGGAAAAGACACAAATTTCTATGACCTTTCTTTTTGTCATCGAAGTTTTAAAATGTTATAAAAACAGATTTTGAATGAATATGTGTAAGCTTATTTTCCGTATTGTATAGACTCAAGATTAAAGTTAAGTTATTTATAAATATGGATGTGCAAAGAATTATTTTCAGCTTTAAAGTCAAATAAAATTTAATGTATATCCAATTATATTTTTGGATATAATTAACGAGCAAAAACTATAAAAAAACGAACATTTAGATTTAGATAAAACTAGTTATTACGATCAAAAAGTGTTGTTATTGATTCTGTATCTCGTACTGAACTCGATATATTTCCATTTTTAGGCTGAAAAATGATGAAAAGCAACACTCTTCTTTAGATCCTTATAACTTATTCATAATACAAAGTGATTATATATTTCATAGCTTATATTATAGAAAAAAAGTATATATTTAAAAATTTGCACCTCGAATGATTTTTTGTTTTATTGATCCTACTTTTAATTTGGGGATTAATAAGGGTACAAAAATGACTCACAACGAACATAGTCCTGAATTACTATAATCCCAGATATTTCCGAATTCAGATGACTGAGAGAAAAATTGAGATCCGTTTTAGAATAAATCCATAGTTGGGAAGGAACTATGTACATATTAATTTTGGCCCTTCTTTCTGTTTTCTTTTCGTATAAAAGGTTCTGTGGATTAAACATTTGAAAAAACATACCTTGGGACATCATAGCTCCCTTAAATTTGAGAACATTGAAGGATCTTGTTCCTTGGGATCTATTGATGATTTTGTAACACATGTCCTGAATATGCTTGCTATTCGTTTTAACTTATTTTACTTAAATGTTTGTAAAAGTTGAATATTTTTATATATACATACATAGAGGCGTAAAAGATATGACTTAATTGCATAGCGATATTTTCTCTAGTTGGTAATCTGAACAATATTTTTATTCTATTTTTCAAAGCTGTTATTATTAGAGGTCTTAATGTATATGGACTTCAGAGACGATTCCTTGGTCATATGAAATAATATTTAATACTATATTTTTAAAGTATTATAATGTTTACTTATACTTAATCAGTGCAACTCCATCTGACCCAAACAAAGTAATATTACAAATCTACTGTGTAATTACTGTTAATCAACCATCAATATAGATGTAAATTCTAAGCATTTTTTAGCGTGTGATTTGTGTTGTTGTTAGTAAATTGAATAATGTTTTTATCTTCCTAAAAATGTTTATTCTAAACGCTGATGAGTTAATTCTTTTGTAAATTATATGGAGTGAGGCTTGGGTATATATTCTTCGTCTGACAGATAATTTAATAAAACGTGATGGCAGCTTCTCTGAAAAATTCTTTACGTTTATATTGTTAGTTTTCGGTTTCTTATTTTTTATTTAATGCTTTCAATTTACAATTTTATCATTCATCAATATTCGTCTCATACATGAGTGCTCAACTAGGATTTGTTTTCTATGAAAGATTTGGCAATAATCACCAGAAAATATCATCGGTACTAATCCATGAAAATTGACATTTGTAGGATTATTCATGATTATGTAAAAACTTCAGGAGCGTCCGCAGGATTATATTGGGTGAGGGGATATTTTTTTATATACACATAAAAAAAATAAAAAAATTCCAAAATTTGTTTCTAATATCCAAAGCTTTATACAAGAAATAATTTTTTTGGAAAAAAATTTCAAAAATCCAGCGCTATTCACAAAAAGCATTTTTTTTACAAAAATTTAAAAAATCTACAGATATTCACAAAAAAGTAAATTTCTGGAAAAAAAAATTCAAAAATTAAAATTTGAATATTGCAAACAAAATTTCAAAAATACAGATTTATACAAAAAATTAGTTTTTTGGAAAGAAACTTCAAAAATTAAATTTTTTGGAATCTTTTTTTAAAAAATCATAGATATTCCCAAGCCATGACATATTTTGGAAAAAAATTAAAAAAATTTACTGTTATACACAAAAAATTTAAAATTAAATTACAAATGTCAATTCTTCTAAAAAAATTACTTGAATTCACAAAAATAAATTAAATTTTTTGGACCAAAAAATTCCAATAATTTAGTTTCAAATATTATTATTTTTTTTTTTTCTAATTTCAAATATTAAATTTTATATTGCCAACAATAATCCCCTTTGGGGTCGATGGCATCTACCCAAGGCTTCACAACTTCTTTCATCACCTCCTGGACAGAGATGCTTCAATTTAAAAGGCCACACCTTTCAAAAGGACTTCAGTGAATATCTTGTTATGTACTTCATTTCCTGGAGATACACTCCGTCCTATTAACCCTTCTGACCTAACATACAAGCTCATAATGGCCGTGACCTCCTTTACAGAGTCATGTGTGTGGATAAGATTTGTGATCCGTTGTACTTTTGCCTTCATTGTCGTTGTTTGCTGACGTATTGCAACCAATAATACAGCGTATGAAAGTTGATAAATTGTAGAACTATTTCTTTTTTTGTAACACAAAACTGATGGCCAGTAAAAATGGCTTTAAGACTATGAGGTGTAATTAGACTGTTACGATTTGCTTTCGTAAATTATATACGTCTATTTTTGAGAAAAGAAGGTTTATAGTGTGTGAGTTAAAACTGTAGTTATTTTTTGATAACGAAAATATAGGCTAAACTTTTCCAAGAATGAAAATGAGTACAACAGTGAGGTTTTATCAGAGACTTCTTTATTGATACATCTTTATATTTTCAAAAATGATTTCCTTTGGCTGCTACCATGGCCTCCAACCCCAGCACTTCTTATTGAGTCCTCGGATATAGCCACTCACAGCCACTCAACGGAGGCCTTGAGGTAATCCAAATTCCAGTAAGGGGTAGCAAATCCTCTCTTCCTGAATAAACTGCAAATGGTATATTTGAGGGGGAATAGTCTGGGGGAGAAGGATGGCCAAATTGTGTCATTATAATTTAAGAGAGTAAACAATTTATGGCCTCTCTTGACCCGGTTGGTCTATGATGCTGTCGAAAGCAGTTGAAAATGTCGTTGTACATAAGAGGCCTTCCTAAAATAATTTGCATACCTCTACACAGTCTAATCACTGGCATTGAGAGCCTTGGTATTCTGCCTCATTGACTTGGCTGGACTTCTGCTGATCATGATGTCCACGTCCTCAATTATCTTGATTTTCCAGCGTTGATGCTTTTACTATAGTATATAAAGCTCAAGGAGCACCCTACGAACTTCATGATCTCCTTCACACTCAGTAATGCCAGGAAAAAATTAAACACCCTTTGCGTATTGGCTTCCATGCTGACATCTGTTGATTTTGGAACATTTTTTTTTAATGTTTATTAACTGGAATAGCCCCGACTTTTAATAACAGATCTTTTATTTAAAAAAATTCTCCTAATGTAATCAGAATGCATTTAAAGTCAAGTACACGATTTTACATCTCATTCTTTATATAATTCAAGGGAAATAAAAACAGTTCTTAATTAATTAAAAGCATTAATAGAGCTATGTATGTAATATTTCAAAACACGATTACCTATGTACCTATGTTGATATTTAAGTTAATGGAGAAAGGCAATGCTACTGTTGTTTTTGTTTGTTTTTGCTTATTTTATGACGTAAATATGAGCGAAAACTTTTTTCTTTTTGCAAGTGATGTGTACGAAAAGAAAGGCATTCATTTGAGGGCTGTCTGTCATATTTTTCTTCTTTTTTAATATATATGTATTTAAGTGAATAAAAGAACATGCAAACAATATGGGTTTATTTAAGAAAATTTGACATTTTATAAAGCCTTAAATTGATCGTCTAATGTCAAATCAAAAAGAAAAGATACAAAAGTTTAAATAAAAGGGATTTCACGAATTAAGAGTACAATTTCCAAGTATTTCATATCCATTAGTGTTCGAACTCGATTCAAGCTCTATTTTTTTTTCAGATCGGTTTTAGGTGATATTTCTTAGACCGATTTGAAGGGATATTTTGTCTCAATATATACAGAGTGGGGATCCAAAACTTGCAGCATCATGTGATTAAGATTTAATCCTCCCCTTATTTTTAATTACAAGGTTATATTGCGCAATAAAACTACAGCTGAAAGAAATAGGTACTAGTTGTCTTTACCCATGTCTTTGAGTGTAAAAATGAATTGAGCAACGACAAAAAAACACACACACGTTTCTGATACCTTCTCCGTGAGTGTCTGTGCTGAGAAGGCAGGCAGGGCCGTTGGCCCCTTTATCTGAACTGTCTACAATATGAAGAAGTCCATTACAAGGGTTTAACAGAGATCCAAAAACAGTATTTGGGGAATTCTTTTACTTCTTATGAACAAAAGTGGTTCTGATATGTTTCCGATATCGAGAGGCTACATTGTCCCTCTAGATTAATAAATCAGCAGTGGGAAACTGCACATTTTGTACGTCCATGGGGCAATTAATTCACAGAGGTAAGGAGATAGTACAGAAAAAGTGGAACTGCAGAATCTTGAAGGGTGATTGGCTTGTGTGAACGGTGTCAAATCACCCAGAAAAATTCAAAATGGAAGCCTGGATAGAAAAAATAGAGTCAGTCATCTGCGCAACAATGACTAATAGAAAGACAATACCTGAAGGTATGGAGAAAGGGTCAAAGATCAACATTAATGATGGGCAGTTATGATGAGAATGGGAGGCTGGTTAAATATATATAAAGTCATGGAGTGTTGAAATGTGAGCATTGAACTTATTTTTTATGATGTAATAGTTTTTTTATTAATAGTGATCCTATAAACATTTTTATTAGTTAAAGTGTTGTTGTTGTTGGAGGATTTAAGTACTGCCTTGAATTTATAAAGTGTATTTTACGCGAATGAGTTTATGTTTCGAAAAATTAGTCAATTAAAGTCCCATATAGCCAAAAAGGACCAAAACTTCTGTAGCAATAATGTAGCTGACTTTTTGCTTGCCTCAATAACTCTCTTACAGAGATTACCTCATAACCACAGACAGTTTGACAGTTTTCAGTTTGAGAGAACAATGTTTGCCACACCTACAATCTCCGTTTCAATTTGCTCCGAGCTGCCATCCCGACAGCGTGGTACGCGATGGGTACTGCTGTCATTGTCAGGAGCTGCCAATCTCTTCGCCGGCGTGGCGAGGATAGTATTACTTGTGAAAAAGGTCATATTGAATATAAAGTAAAGCTAAATAGAGTATTTAATGTTGCTTTCATTTGATTCCATAGAAATTACGTGTTTTGTAATTTAATAATAAGTTTTTTATCTCTATTTTCACAATTTATGGCCCGATTTGGTCTATGGGGTGTATAAACACACCAAGAAAGCAAGACAGAGTAAACAAAAAGCGAGATTCCCTAATTAAATTTTTAAAAATCACGAAAATTGATTATTTTAGCATATTAAATATTCAATATTTGTAAGCATAAGAATCGAAAAAATTTTAAAACAAAAGAATCAATATGCATTTCCTTTGTGATTTTAATACAGGATTTTAGTTCCATAGCAACTAATAAACAGGAGTTTATTTTACAAGATTCATTAAGTAGATAAATTTGTAACATTCTTCGAAATACGATAAATCCACTTTAAGTAGTACAAAACAAAGGCGAATAGCATCTAGATAGGCACCTTTTTCAAACAAAAGCTACGACCAAAAGAGTATTTTCGAAGCTTTCTTTCAAATCAATAAGACAAAATGCATAATCCTTGAGGGTGTAATTTGATTTACAGATTTAAAAGCTCGAATGCATTCAATTGAATTTGTTTTATCACCGCAAGGTTACATTTTGTAATACATCAAAATAAAACAATCTCGAACAGAAATATAGAGAATTAATAAAGCCCAATTATTATTTTTTACCTTACAATAGGTATACACCCAAATATATATTTTACATATTAGATAATTTGTAAAATAGTTTTCTCCGTTGTATATGGAGCCAATAACTAATGGAAATTTGAGTTAACTATGGGATTTTAAATGAAATTTGTGTGATGAATAAAGATACCCAATAATTTTAGTAATTTATTTATAAGCTTCATTTGATTTAAGAGACTTATATTGACTCTGATATGAACCTTTATAATTATTAAATCTATTAATTGATCATTTTTTTTATTTTGAAGATTAGTTTTGGTGAATTTAATTGTCATTTGTAGTTAAATAGAATAGTTTGTCTATAGAAAGGAACGATAGTTCGTAGCAGAGTGCAAATGTAATCCACGTTCAATTTTGAGAAGAATTGTTCTGGCTTGACTTTGTGTTGACACATCAAATTTTTATTAGTTTTTACTTAATTTTATTATGAATAAATACGTATATACATTTTTTTGGCAATAGAATATGGATTAAATGCAACAACTATTTTTTAACTAGATTGTTTATATATCTTACCTTCATCCATTTTGGTTCTGTAATTTCACCTAAAGGTAATTCTATATTTTTTTCGTAAGCGAAAAATCACTTAAAAGATAATTACACACGTTTAGTCTTTGTATAAAGAAGTAAAACACTTCCTTTGCTATTTAGTAAAGCAATATATATAGCGATAATAATCACTTCATGTTATGAAAGCTGAGAAGTATTAGAAAACTAAGTAGTCTTTTGAGCATGCCCAAAAAAAAAAAGAAGTATATATTCATTCTTTTCTTTTTCATTTATCAACAAACAGAAATATAATAAATTTTTTAAACGAAGGATTGCGATATTTATTTTGTTAAAAATAAACTTTCCTATTTTTTTCTTTGTAGCCTTTGATTAATGTTCCTTCAAAATTTACGTTCATATAAATATATTCATGTAGATATTAGTGTTGAGACTCGGTTCAAGATCGAACTTTTTTCTCGTTCGGTCTGGACCCTCGTGGTCTTTACTTTTTATGCGTACCTGTTGCTTCAAGGGTTATGTACAAATGCCCTGATTTCAAATGTATCTCATAAAATAGGTGAATATCTTAATCTTGTATAAAATCATAGAGTTACATTTGACATAAGAAACCTTCAAAAGCGTTTTGGGAAAATAAATCTGACAAATACTTTTTTTAATTGAGGAATTGCACAGGCCTTGCCTCCAGGAAGTCCAATTTTCCATTGTCCGATGGTGAATAATCTGGTACGAATGGAGGGCACATTGATGCTGGCCAGAAATCCTTGAGATTCTTTGCTAGCCACTTTTGCGTCTCCTGCTCTTGTTACTAGGGACACAATCCTATTGCCAATCATAGGATATCTCAGCATAATTGGCATCACACAATCTCCCAAATCCTTTTTTTATTTTTTGCTCACTTGGGCGTGAGCAAGATCCACTATCCTTTGTCTTTTGGCCTCCTTCATGCTTGTCTTCAGTTGAACTTTCAAAAACTTTGTTATAAGAAGTTTAGAGAGGCTTTGTATCAAATTCTGTATAATAACGGATAACTAATTCCAAACTAATTTTGTATTTGAAATACCTATTAAGTCTAAATATGCAATTATTATAAAAAATATCCGATATAAATCTTGATTCACATGAAAAAAATATATTCTCCTATGAAATATTGTCAAGTGTGTGTAAAAGATAAAATCGGTACATTTTTCAAAAGTCTTTAAATTGTCAAATTAACTTGAAAATTGGCTTGAATTATACAAATGAATGTTAAAAAAAGAGCCTCTTTAATTTATCCGTAAATGATGTAAACGGTAACACTCAAAAAGGAGATGATTAAGAAGGAGATGCATTTTTTTTATATATAATTTTCTGTGAAATCAAAATACGGAGAATGCAAAACCAATTTTTGATATTTTTAGATAGATTATTTACCTATATTTTTTATTTGATAAGCCCTCTTTCAATAGCTGGCAAAAAGATTGGTAGCTCTTGACAATTCAGGCCGAGTTTCTGGCATACCACGTTGTCATTAAACCAAATCAAAGCGAATTCATAATTTGGATGAGAGACATAGACGGCATTATTCTCCGAGACGCTCTTAAATGCAAAGTCTAAGGGGTTGAGATCAGGACTGGAGGAGGAGAGTTTATATATTGTCTTTTATTTACTTTTATCTCATGACGTAGGGATTTGTTTTAAATAGATAGCAATGTACCTTTTTATTAAGTAGAGTAAAGTAGAGTTTACGTGTTTATACATTTTAGTAGTTTGGTATATGTACGACCTTTTAGTATTAATCCCTTGCAGAATATATATTTTTTAGTGTATGATTGTACCCCCAATCTAAAGGTTTTCTTATTGGCTTTGCTCTGGTCCGTTACTTCCGTCTGTTGGTAGTGGTCGCAGTACACTACAAGGACCACATGGAGCTATCCCAGAAGTAGGTAACTTTGAACTACCCTCATCAACAATTCATCTAGAGAATTTATGTCTACTGAATTTAAAATGTGACCGATTTTCTGTAAGATCGCTAACGACATAATTTTTCTTTGACACCAATCTTGTCCGAACTTCTTTAAACGTCGAAATTATTTGTGTACACTAAAGATCATAAAGGTCTCAGACCGGGCTAAGATTTAAACCTAACAAATCTACAAAGGTATATACATCAAGAAAACTACCGAATAAATAAATTTGAAATAGCATTTTATGTATATCTCCAGTGAATAAAAAATATAATATTGTAAGAATATATAATGTTAGAAAGTGTTTACACCGAGGAAGAAAATAAGTTTATGATAACTTTTTAAAAAGTTACATAGAAAATAATAGTGTCACATACCGAGTGGTCCATTTTGAATTTTAAACTTCAACAAGATATAAATTATTAATTTACAAAAGAATTTCAGCACAAGCAAAACTATTAATAGATCTGTATCTGAGTTATCTTAATCCTAAGCGTAGCTGCCTTTAAGAGATCTATGGCATCCACACAAGTAGTGGAAGGCCTGGCACTCACTATGGATGCAGTCCTCAGTCATGGCGTCCCAGTGCTGACTGACAGTGGCTTTGAGGGCCTCAGTGTTTGAATGATAGACACTGCAGGCCTTCCCTCGACATACACACAAAAATTGAATTCGAGGGGGTTTTTATGATGGCTCTAGGTGGGCCAAAATTGTCAAAAAAGAGTTCAAAAGATAGAAATGTATTTCAAAAGAGTCTTGCACCACCGGAGGTGATGGATTTCTTTCATTGCTGTTGTCAAAAGGTGCCTCTCCACCCTCACAAGGCTCTTTTTGCCCACTTGTTTTATTAGCTATCTGGACAGTCTACTGTAAAAATCCCAAGATCTCATGTATGGACCCTCATGGACTTAAAACTGTTTAATTTAACTCCTACTGGTCAAGTTTGGGCTTTTTGATAGAGCCTTTCTTCCTCTCCTACGTTTTAGCCTTTCTAACGGCTCCTCGAGAAGCCAAGTGTCAAGGTATTTGCTAATGGTTCAAGTGTCATTTTCTCGACTTGTAACTAGCTAGAAGGCTCAAGTTTGTGTCGTTTTGTAACAAATTCTTTGTGCTTTAATATATCTAAATATAAATTAATATCAATCTCTCAACCTTAATTAATTATTGAATTAGTAAGTATTCAAATTGTAATGGACCACCCGGTGGAAGGAGTCTGAATACTTTCACTTAATTCGAATTGGAGGGCTGTTAGAGAACTGAAAAGTTTGGCTATTAAACTATATACATAAATAGTAAAGCTCTAGATTAAGAAGAAAAAAAACCATTAAAAGAATAAGGGGGAACTTTCTTTTAATGAAAATAATTTAAAATTTTTAATCATCCTCTGTCGATGGATATGGCTATGGTTGTAATTCCTTAGTAATTTTAGCGTGCGTTTTTATTTCTTGTTGTGAAACTGAACAGTGGCTTTTTTTTTTCTTGTAAAGTGGCATTATCATTTTTTTCCTTCGTGAGAAAATAACATCTAAAGAGTGGTTACCACATTTATAGTGCGAGCACGCATATACATGTAAATATGTTAGACACTTGACCATTAATTTTGCCTCGAATTTTTTTTTCTACATGATATATTTGCCGCCCATTTATATAATTGGTTTTAACTTTTTCTGTTGTGTCTCGTTCAAATTAGTTTTATCTAATGTTTGATGGGTTCTAATACTACTTCAAGGAGCATAAGCTCCAATCACGCAACCTTATATGGAGAGAAAAAACATCATTTTCATAAGAAATTCTGGTTGATCTACTCTTTTTTTTTTGCCACAAGGAGATTAAACAGTAAATTTTGAACCGATAATGTAAAAACATGAGAAGGCAGCGCAATATATTTATCTAATTCATTTTAAAAATTGTCGAAGAAATAATGGCTGATACATTGGGAGTATATAAGAGATATAATGCAGTTGGTATGACTGACTTATATGACTACCTACCATATACTTCCGGTGCTTTCTTCTCTTTCTTTAGTAGGAAAGTTTGACTGAAGCAATAATGGTAACAACGTGTTAGATTTTCTTATTCTGAGGTTGCAATGAATGACTCTATAACTAACAACTCAACTTCTATAAAGTCTTAGGTTTGATGAGGACCAATTTTACCATATCTGTGGTATGGTCACATCACTATTTTCACACTACAGGGGTTAAATTGAAGGGTCTAGGCTAAGAGTTCCAAATACATTTCCTAATTCCAGCATAGAAACTTTAACCATACATATGTCAACTGCCGTGATAACATGTTTTTTCAGCGTTCCAGAAGATGTACTTTTTATGTAAATATTTTGTGAATAGTTATTGTTCTCTGGATCGTTGTCCCTTGCCTGCCTTCGTTCCATTTTAATTCCCCTAATTTTGAGATAATTTAAATGAATTATTATCTTGTTCATTTGCTACAACTATTTTGACATTTAAATTTTAATGGGTTTAATGATGGACTCTGGGATCAGTACTGAATGTTTGATGTACCTAAAGTACTGAAAATATAAAATAATATTTGTGCAGGGACGTCAGTGGGATTATATTTTGGGAGGGGCTTAGTTTTTTTAATTTTTTGAAAAAAAAAAGTTGTAAAATTAAATTATTTGAAAAAAAATTAAAGCTCAAATTAATAAATTTTTCCCAAATACAGTATAAAATTAAATTTTTTAGAAAATAAATTCAAAAATTAAAGCTCTAATTATTAAATTTTTTCCAAAGAAATTCAAATATTCACAGTTGTTCCCAAAATATTTAATTTTTTTCACAAAAAAAAGTTCAAAATCTCCGACTCTTCTCAAAAAATTGAAAAATTAAATAATATTTCAAATATTAAATTTTCTAATCAAGTGAAAAAAGTCAATTTCTTTGGAGGGGCTACACCTCTTTCAGCTCACCCCCTCCTGACACTACCTGATGTGATGTGTCAACATCAGAATAATTTTGAACAAAAGTCAACAAACATAGAAAATCCAAGTATCCAAGTTTTCCTTCATACAAACATACACTCCAATATTTCATAGACATTCTTGAATCAGTTATAGACGTTGTATTCAAAATTACTGGGATGAGGTTAGATGCCCAAGAAATGTACCTATAGTTTAAAACCTTTATTTGATTAAGGGAACTTAAATTGGTCCTGATATGGTCCCTTTAAACCATAAAATATATCAATTTATCATTATGTTATTGAAACATATTAGACACATTAATCATGGTTTCTATATATTTGGAACATTAATATTCTGTCAAAAACATTACTTTGAAATTTTGTAACTCAATATATACATAAATTCCTAAATTTTTATAAAAATATGTTTAAGAATGTGGAAAAGTATTGAAATTTATCATCATTAATTTGTTATTTGTCCTTGAAACGTTGTAAGTGGCCTAACTAGAAGGGTTACTAGAAAGCCATCCCCTTCCCAAACGCTGTAGAAATAAATAAAAAAGACAAAATATAAATTTTATTTTACAAAAATTGAAGAATTCTACATTATTATGGATGGTATCCCTTCATTTTTAAATTTAACCCCATGCCTGTGTCTAAAGATGGGTATAAAAAAAAGTACAAGAAAGCATAGTGTCTTTTTGTAGCTTCAACCTAATCATTTTTTTTAATTTGTAAGCTGTTATCATTTATTAATTCAATTTAAATGTCTGTGTGTGTCCTTCAATTACGGCCGAACTAAAGGATGGATTTTCCTGAAGTTTTTTATGTAGGTCATTATGGTTCCAAAAACGGTTCTGGTAACATTTTTTTGGGGGTCTTCAAGGCCATGGCAGCCTTTAAATATAATTTTAAGCACTTTGGCTTTACAACCTGAGGACCAGGGTGTATTTTGGATATTTTAAGGGGTATTTGATGCTTAGTGCAGCATTATTTGTGTATCGTATTGTTCCTAAATGAAATAATTGAGGAAGTTAATAACTGGGCTCGAAGGAGTCAAAAGTTCTTGAGCCAAAGTTCCATATTGGACTGCAGCCACTCTTGAGTTTGTCTTCCGGTAAGTGCAGGGGCCCTGTCATGTTGAAAAATAAGTTTTATGGTATGGAACGGAATTTCAAGTCAAGGCTTCAAGCTTCCCTTAGTTTTTCTTCAAAAAGGTGTTTGGATGACCCAAGAACGCTACATATCCGAAATTTTGGAAGAACAAATGGCTCCAAAATTGCGGATATGTAGCGTTCTTGGTTCATCCAAACACCATTTTGAAGAAAAAATAACGGAAGCTTGACACCTTGACTTGAAATTCCGGTCCATATCATCAACAAAGTGTCAAATTTAGACTTGAGTACTGTTCTTAGATCTGATGGAATCTCATTACCTGTACCAGCTTTTATTCAGTCATTTGACGGTTGAACTTAGCATCCAGGTCAAACTTTTTCTTGTCAGAGAAGAACATTTCCGTGCGCTCCGTAAAACATGGAAGCAATATTTGTCTTCGTTCTGACCGGAGCGCTGACGTTATCTTAGTTATGAACAAGTGAGACTGAAGCTTTAGGGATTGCATTTTGAGATCCTTATAGAGTATTTGGAGTACAAAGCTACACAAAATATTGTGTTCAACTGCAAATTTATCAGTTGATCTTCTTAAGTTCATATAAATCGTGACACAGATGGCCCAGACAACTTGTGCGGTACTTGCAGTTTGAGGATTTGTTGCTCACAGCCGATTTTGATTGCTACCAGCTGAATTGTTAGGAAAATGTGCGCCCAAGGGCGTCTCTAATTTCTGGTGGCTTCATTCATTTTTTATGGAGCTCAATATCTATTTATCTTTGAGCCTCCTTCTTCCCTGAATGAAAAAGGATTTTGACTTATCCCTTCATATAATTGGTGGGGAAAGGGAAACATCAACCGATTGAAGAACTGTAAGGCTCTAAAAAATAATGAATGGAGTAATTATGGCCTCAAAAATAAACTTTGTCAACGCGGATCAGAATGACTCTGTAGTGATTGTTTAATTCTTGAAAAGGAAACATCCAAGTATAAAGTAATAACTAGTGTGGTTGCTCATGAAAGATGGAGAATAAGAATTAGGGTTTGCTCTGGAGTCATAAGCAGAGATTCAAATAATATGAAACGCTTGTATGTTAAAGAAAAATAGAAATAAAGTGGTCAGTGGTCACCCGTATAATTTGAAGAATGTTTGGAAGACGACCAGTTTAGCTGTCATGTGGTTTAACTCTGCAACAAATCATATGTTTTACTCTTCGCCTTTCACGCACTATTGATTATTTCATACTTATATTTTTTCATTATTATAATTGTTTTTTTATCGTCATTTATTGTAGTCCAATATCAATTAATTAAGAAAATGTTACATAAAGCTTAATTATAATTATCAACATGAAGACATTAAAGTTTATTGAAATGAAAAGAAACCACATTAGAAATTATAAAACAGTATATAATGCCTATTGAAAGTCATGGGGTTGAGGTTGCGTTGATTTAATAAAATTGTTCCGACTAATTAAATTGATATTATTTGATATCTACGTATATATGACGTCGAGTTATTAAAAGTAAAAAAAAAAAAAACATTAGCAATGCATTCTCCATTGTTGTCAAACCTCCTCATTAAAGTTATTCTCCGTTAAAATAAAAGTTTTGAGGCCTATAAAAAGGCCTCTGCCTTTATATCATCCAGTCCTGTATACTTACCTCCCCCCACCCCAACCGTATTCATCTTTAACTTTTCCATTTGGATAATACAGAGTCCCATAGTCCTCAGAAAGTCGTAAAAGAGATGCCGACTCGTTTCTGTTCCTTCCTTACAAAGAGAACAACTCTGTATATCATTTTCTGGATTCGATTGATTCTTGAAGATGGCTCGAATTCGCCATCCTATAGCGAAACCATTACTTTATTCTTGTTTGTTTAACAAATTTTGATCTATTGAAGCGTTATGACATCTAACCTGCTCTCCTCTAAAACATTCTTTGACGTGTCAGGATAACCATGCTGATTTTTTTTTTAACATAACTGAAAAGTTAACGATTTTCTTCAGTAGTTACGCGTGTTCTGAGCATAATCATGTAAGTTTTCGGTTTCTTTGATTAGCTCAACAGCATGTCATATCTTCTGCAACTCTTTGAATGAGAACCAATTTCTAAAATGATTCCAGAATCTGTTGGTAAACGAAAAAAATAAATTGTTACGAACTCCGAGGTAAACTGGGGAGGTGGCAATGAAGTCCCTACGAGCAATGGAATCGTATGACCCTTAAAGTAATAATGGAAGGCTTACATGCGATTTAACACGTCAATTAATAAAAAGAATCGATTTTTGTGCGGGAAGTTTTTCAATGACATATAAAATTTTAAACTTTGTGAAAGGCTGTAGAGGGGTATATTTTTTGGGGAGGAAAATATCTAAAATAAAGAAAAATACACAGCCCTAAAAACTGTAACTTTCGTTTTACTAAAGGATTCGAAAATAGATGCTTAAGGCGCATTTTGGTGGAAAAGTATAGTAAGTTGTTGTTTTGGGGCTGGATAGGAAGAATGATTGCTCGAGAAAACCACGGTTACACAGTTATAAAGTATTCTGGGGATTGGTTTTGTGGATTTTTCTTTAGACTGGTTCAAGTATAGGTAATTACAAGCACTCTTTCTCTTGTTAGTATCTAAGTCTTATGGGGAGAGGTTCTGTTTTTTCTCTGGAAGGGAACAAGAGACCACGAGACTTTTGTTTTTTTTATGAATGCAGCGATACAGATAAAATAGAAGACCATTTGACCCTAGTTATATATAGGAAACATATAAGATTTTTTTAGATAAATGAGGTTCTGTTATATTTATACCGGCCCAAAAGGGATTTAATTACTTTTATCATTGCCAAATTGCAGACTATTTTATATAAACTTAGATATACCAAACACCCCTGGTCAGATTTTTTAAAGTTGATTTTAACAGTTAATAGTATGATAAATATGTACTAGAGTGTAATAATAATATGAATTTAGTAAAATATATATTGGTTATACGAACGTACAAAAAAAAAGTTGAAAAAATATGCAAATGCTTTTAAAGATACAAATTCATCTAATCATTTATTAAAATATCGGATCGGAAAAACTAGCACGGTGTACTTGCATTTTGTTAAGGCACATGGACTTTGCAAAAAGAGTACAACACTAAGTCTATTCATGTTTAAGTCCTACTATCAAATCCCCTGCATACTGAATATATAAGTATGCAAAATATATATTACCTTTGTGAAAGTTTTTCATAAATCAAAGTGATTTATAGATACTAATAAATCAACTGTTAGGTATTCTTCAATAAACTACTCATCGTTATATTATTATTAAATAGTTATTTATTTTCCATCAATATGAATAATTACAACACCTACATTTCTCAAAAGATAAAACAGCTTTCTTAATACCATGCTGTGGTAGCCAGCATTATCCAGAGTTAGTGTGTATTGACAGACAGACCAACTTTGCTTGATTATTATAAAAGATAACTAGCGATAAAAATCGTGTGTATTTTGGGCATGCTAGACAAAAAAAAAAGAAGCAAAATTCAACATGGAAACTCTGACAACCTGAATAATGTTTTGAAGGAGAGCAGTTACAATCAGCTGTGACAAGTGTGGAGGTGGATAAGGGAATAAACAAGGGGAATTGATGAATGACTCCGATGTCAATCCTCAACTCTAAACGTAGCCAAAGAAGGACTTACAATTATAACTCTACAAAAATCAATCAGGTTAATCTCCGTCTTTTATGAGCATGCACAAATGTTATATCATGTTCTGAATATAATTGAATCTATTTAAGAAAGGATGTTCACTAAAACGGAGTTAAATAATAATGACATCAGCTAAGGAAAAGAAAATTAATTCTTTAGATTACCAATTCCAAAAAACTAAAAAAAAAAAGGCACAGCTTCAAAATAAAAAGGATTTACATCACCAAAAGTTAATCTCCGTTATACATGAGCACATTCTCACGTGGATACTCAACACTTACACACATTCTCTCCTCAAGAATAATAATAACAGTTTGAGAGAGGGGGGATTGATGAGTCAGGGAGTACTTTAGCTCGTTGCTCAACCTCATCTCAAGTCACTTTCATTTTTTTACACACTTTATATGAAGTAAAGAGTGGCCCACGAAACTTTTTTTTTTTTTTGATATCGCTATAAAAAAATGACGGATGGATATTTTTCAATCATTTTTTTTTATTTGAAAGCCTCAATATTCTGGTCAATGATGAAACACCACTTCATTTATATGGTCACCATGGGTGGCCTAACAGGAGCCCATTCTGTCGACCCAATTTTTCAATACATTTTCGATTGTGTGAGCTTCAATAGCTGCAATGGCGACTCTAATTTCATGTTTCAAATCGTCAATCGTCTCTGGCTGGTTGGCGTAACATTTAACCTTGACGGTTCCCCACAAGGAATAATCCAACGGAGTCAAATCGCAGCTACGAGGTGCCCAGTTGACGTTGCCGTTTCGGCTTATGATGCGATTGTCGGAGACAGTGCGCAAAAGATCCACTGTAGCATTGGTTGTGTGGGAGGTCGCGCCATTCTGTTGGAACCAAATGTCGTCGATGTCTTCTTGTTCCATTTGGGGAAACAAAAAATCTTCCAACATGGCCCGATAGCGCTTAACATTGACTGTAATGGTAACTCCTTGCTCGTTTTGTTGTTTTTTAGCTTTCGGCAACAGCAGCAATGTTTTCGATTGAGTACACTGGACGAATATAGGAACGCGTTTTTATCCATTAACGAACCAGTTTGGCGCACACGCTTCACAAATGTATCCACAAAACTGCCTGGAAGGTGCTTTATTTAGACCGACGTAATTTTGCTTGCAGTTTCGTTTGAAGACTCTCCATTTTGGAAGTAAGTTTTCAGTATTTCCCAATTTTTTTCGAGCGTAAACTTAATCATTTCGTAAACCGGAGACCTTTTACAAAATATTAGACACAATGAGAATGTTACTACAGCTGTCAGACGTCAAAAAAGAGGTAGTTCAAAAATCAACCGCTAGATGGGCCACCCGATACTTCAATTCGGCCATATTAAAAAATCAACGCAAGTGAGTATCGTTTAACTTAAGAATTATATTCTTACGTAAAAAAACGAAGAAAAAGTGGAGTTATATTTTAAACAAAGGACTATTATGTAAATCAGTTATTATAATTTGTATTTTAACTTAATATAAAAATTATTTTATATTTTCTTTTTTTACTAAATTAATTAAAGTTTAAGCATTACTTTTTGAATATAATTCCCAATTAGAGCTGGAAGTGTAAATGATACGGAAGTTCAGAAATACGCGATACCGAATCATTGCCTGGAAAATGATACCAACCTGGAAATACAGAAACTCTTCATACGGTGGTATGGAATAAAAAAATAGTATACTGTGTACTTTTGCCATTTAAATAAAGGGAACAATGACCATATGTTGACAAACTCTCTGTCAAGTTGATGGAAAACATTTTTCTCAAGGGAAGATGTAAAAAAATATGTAATTTATTACTGCATGCTTCTAATACTTAGATAGGTACATTGATGATGTTACAAGTCCTATTTATTTCTGGAAGGGTTGTTGTGAAGATCCTGAATAATTCATGTGTTTTTTTGTTTCCGTCAAATAAATTAATATCATTCTTATTCTATAAAGACCAAAATAGTTGGGCATTGGGCAAGCTATCTGTGCCACGAATAGGAATTTTATTCAAACGCAATTTTCTTTCTAACCAGTTGCCTGATTTAAAAAAATCAAACCATATTCTAATTTCAAAATTCTATGTGCTACAAATTAATAATCAAATTTGAAATAAGCGAAAAAAATGTGTTTCGAAAAATACTATGAAATTCGTGATGAAAATAAAAAGTTTATTTTGTTGGCCTTTGTTATCAAGTGTAGGTGGGTCGAAATTGAGAATTATGGGGATTATACAACTAACATTTGTGTTAAATTATTTTGTTACTATTTGTAAGAATACTACTCAAGTATATTTATCAAGAATGGTTTTAGAGAGCTTTGGTGAATCCCGACGGACTTTTCCAATCAGATTTGGATAATGTAATTAAATAACGAAATAAATGAAAATGTGCAACAAATTTAAAAGCCATAGATGAGGGAATTCGATTATGTTTTTTTATAATGGACAAAAGTTAGAACCAATAGATGGAAAAACAATTAAAATATTGTTGAAGGATAGTTACAATGATTGGAAAAGAAGGGAACAATGCAATTATTGAATTAGTAGTAGTTTCAAAATCAAATAGGAAAGTAAACTCTTTGTTTATTTAAAAAAAATTGAATGATTAAGTCCATTCATCCAATGAGGACTTCAAGACATGATATTTTGAGCTTAACTACACAGGGAGGTTTTTTTTCGGCATTGATATATCAAATTAGATATAGATTAGACCATATTTTAATTTATTTATTTCATAAAATCAACTTCAGCATCTAGTAAAGTCTCTCTACAAGGCTGACAGCGCGGCATGCCTTTGCTACATGGTCCCTTGGCAAATCTGGAATTCCTTCTTGATCCGACTGATAAGTTTGTCTTTGGTTTTGGAAAGGGTCCTGTTTATTTGTCGTTCGATCGCACCCCACAAAAAAAACTCCATCAAATTCCGACCCCGTGTGTTTGGAAGCCAAAAATCCAATGAAATGAATTCGTCAAAATTATCCTGTACAAATTTGAATTCGGACCGTATTGCTTTTACCTCAAAATCAATACTTTAGAGCCCTCAAAATCCATACTAACTTTGGAAACGAATTTAGTCCCGGAGTTGGAGCAATTGCTATGTTGTTGCACCTGGGCGGATTTCAAGGAGTGCTCCATCCCTTGTCAAAATATTTGGGACAACGAATTCATCAATTGATTTTTTTTTTTTTCCACTGGTGTAAATTTAAATAAGCAATCGGACAAAAAAAAATCAGCTCCTTAGGTGACTACGTTTTACCAAGAGAGTGTGCCAAAATGGGGGCATATATAGCTTGCACACCCTGTCTATTATGTGTAATGAAAATAAGTACATGAATAATCCATTATTTTGAACCCTCTGTTAATTAACATATTTTTTATAACGCAGTTACTGAACTGGGTTAAAAAGAACCCCAAAAATAAAACTTAGTTAATGACATGATAAACAGTTGAACAACGATAATAACTACGTCATTATAATTTGTATTTTTTTTTAAATATTCCGTCCATTATCCTCTCCTAAATATCAATACAAATGGTGAAAATAAAAAAACCTTTGTGAGTCTCAGTGTCCCACATTGAAGAAATTAAATAATCCAAGAAGTCAAAATGAAAAACAAAGAAACAAAATTTTAAGGGATCATTTAATGAAAGTGAAATAACCCCTATTAAAAACTTTTTAGTTTACGAATAAATGCAAAGCATGTGATTATCAAAATAAATAAAGAGTTGATTTTAATCTAATTTAACGATTCATGGGCGTACTAAAAAGTATTGCCTATAAAATATAGATTTAAAGGAATAAGCAGCATTTTATAATTTTCTTGGTGTATGATATCGCAGTTCAGTAATGAGAGTTAATGGATTTATATATAAAAATATTATTAATGTTTATCTGTTTGACAATCCAAAAAGTACACAAATGACAATCAGACTCGACGGTTTCCATTATTTTATCCCCATTTTTAGCAGTTACATAGGGTGGTTAATATTTGATATCAAAATTACCAAAACAGAATCGATGAAACCAAAAAGGAGTACTTTTATCTTTCGAATTACTTCATAAAAATTTGTAATGAATAGATATTAGATAGTGATAGCATTAATTTGATATACCGGTAGTTGCATAAATACGCCAACTAATTTTTAAACGCTTATATGTCGAGGTTCCGTGACTGGAAATAAAAAATTACAGTCCAAGTAACTCGGTAAATCTTTTGCCTTTGTTTTTGTTTTTCTTACTCGCATCAAATGAAGTCTTTTACGATGAATGACGAGGCACAACGTCATCTGGTTTCCACTCTCTTCTGCACCGGTAGGTCTGTCAAGGAGATAATCAAGGATCCTGGACTATCCAGGACTGCTGTGTTCAAGGTCCAGAAGCTTGTCAAGGAGGGAAAAGATCTGAAAGACCTGCCCATACCTCGGGAATGACTCAGGATTGGCTCGCTGCCAACATGCCATTTTGGAAGAAAAACATTTGCCCACCTCAATCACCCGATTTGAATCCCCTTGACTACAGTGTGTGGTGGCAAATTGAGAAAAAGGCCTGTGCTACGCGCCATCCGAATTTGGACTCATTGAAGGCCAGCGTCAATGAGCAATGGGTAGTCATGGAAGACCATTACATCATCAATGTGGGCAAGGCCTTCCGTGGGCGCTTGGAGGGTGTCATAGCAGCTGATGGCGGTTATATTAAGTAATTATATTAAATTTTATACAAGAATAAATTCTCTATTATATAATTCTCAAAAAAAATACGTCATACGAATTTTATTACACATTTAATTATTTGCCACAAATAGTCCGCGTATTTATGCAACTACCGGTTTGCATTATATACAAAGATAAGATTGGCTTTGAGTTGTTTTTGTACGTCATTATTAATTTCTTTCAGAAAACATTCATTGTGATTATTTTTTGATATTCTGTTTCCACCGTCCTTTTTTACATTAACAATATTTACTAATCAATTAGTCATTTCATCATCATAAGCGAGCAACAAGCAACAAGGCTCCTAGATGTTGGAATGGATGTGAATAAAGATTACGGACATTACAAAGTGTTCTAGGAGCCTGGCTTTTAAGTTGGAGAAGACTTCTTCAGGATGTCAGAAAGTGGAGGGCATAATTTAAAGAGGGATATGAATTTTTTGTTAAGTTTGGGGAAGAATCTAATGGAGCATCCCACTAAATCGATGAATCCAACGACTTTTCTGTGGCTTCTAGGACGATTAAGACGGCTGTAAAGCACAGAAGGCATGAAAGCCAGGAGGCTCGAGAGGTACAAGAAGATCCTCACATGAATCAAGCAAATGGGTCAGTTGTGAGAATTTTCATGGACATGAAGATCTTCTCAGTTGATCAATTCCGTAACTGCTGGAACAGCAACTGGCTTGCAGAAACGAAAGAAGAAGTCAAAGGGGTTTACCACCCCAATATTTGGCCCAACAATGGTCCTCGGCGTTATGCCCTCTGATGGAAGAAGGATGCGCCCGTTCTTTTTAAAGGCTGGACAAAAAAATCGGCGGAGAGTCCTACTATAAGGAACTTAGGTACACCATCTTGCCATGGCTGAAGACCAACTACGCGGAAGTTAACTACGTGTTGACTCAGAACGGACGCCCTCTCATGCGTACGTCAAGTGTCAAAAGTTCTGTGTAGATAAAATGGCTCAATTCTAGTCCAAAGAGATATAGCCCCTCTTCCTCACCAGATTTGAATACACTGGACTTCTCTATATGGGTCACTTTGGAGAGGGAAACCAACAGGACCTCACAGCCCCATGTGTGACTCGCTGAAGTCCTCCTTAGTGGTTGCATGGGACAATTTGTCGGGGGAGTCTGTCATCAACTAAGTCTGTGATTGATAATGAAAGTGGCCAGATTGAGTGAAAAAACGGTTGGATAAGCCCTGTTTATATATTTGGTAAAGATTATTTATATCGAAAATATAAAATTATTGATGTATTTCTAAATCCATCTCTCGAGTCCACGTTTTGCTGACCAACCCTGCATATTTTGACTGTATAAAGGGGATAATTATCTTTGAGATTTCTAACGGAATATGACGTGTATTTTTGTATATATATTGATTAATTGGAAATGAATAAAATAACATATTTCAGTACTTTTGGAAATACAACGCTAGATTGAAAGTGTTCTATAGATCATTAATTTTAAAGATATTATACCTCTGATTGCATACATAATAACTGACATATATTTCTTCGATCCAAGAGAACGAAACACACTCAAATTCATACTCAAAAAAAACAAAAAACACAAACATCAAAATGTGTAATCATTTTGTTTCTATTTTTACTTTGAACAAAGTCAAGTAAAACATACAAAAAAAAATGAATGTGGATTTTTTTTAAAAGATACTTAAGGATTAGTGTTAAATGAACAAATTTAAGAATCTCACAAAAATGGTGTCAAACAATATACATACACTAATTTGACTTCCTTGAATAGTATATTTGACTCATTACGTAATTTAGTCACGAACGTGAGGAGGACAAAATTGTGAAGTGAAGCATTCCTATCCACGGAAATAACAATGATCCAGGGACGATTTGACGTAAGATTATTGACAATATCTTGGACTATTTCCTAATTTGAAAATATCCTCCTTTTTTTATCGGACAGATGTTAAACTATCCGGGGGAAAAAATCGAATATAGTAAATCTTCAGTTTTTGTAAATGCATAATTGAATAATCATGAATCTACGTTAAATAATTTTACAAAGGTGGCTATCTTTGTTTTTAATTCAATCAAGTTTGATAACATTTCAGACATTTAGTCTTGTTCTTCCATAAAGATAGAGTATTGTGTGTGTCCACATAACAACAGTCTTGAAAAAAAACCAAAAAAAAACGAAGAAAATTACAATTTATATGTTTGTTAGTGATGGGATGATTAATCGGAGTTGAGTGTTTATTTTTGAAATCGTAATTGGGATTGGCATCAGAGAAATAAAGTTTTATTGCGATTCCTATTCTTCATTAATACTGCCATTTAAGAATTTATCACATTTCTAAGCTATGAAGAAAAAAAAATTGCCACACTAAAATTAAAGAAATGTTTGCTTTTTTTTATTATAAATTAAATGTAATAATTGAAAAAACATTTCAAAAAATTTAATATTCGAAATGTAATCAAATTTCCAAAAAATTTAAGTTGCAGTAAATAACTAAGTATATGTTTAATTTTACTACGAAAAATAATTATTTTGTTTTTTCAAAAAGTTTTATAATAGAAATTTAATTTTTGAATTTTTTTTTTTTTTTTTTTATAACAGCTGGAAGTTTTTGATTTTTTTTCCCTAAATATTATTTTTTCTTAATAGTTCTACATTTTTGTAATTTTTCTCCAAAAAAATAATATTTTTGTTAATAACCCAAAAAAAATTGAAACTTTTTTGAGTAGTTCCAGATTTTTGAAAAAGTTAAAATATTTTATGGTATTTCTTAATTTTTTTATCACAAATTTAATTATTTCAAATTTTAGGTGTGTTTTTTTTTGAAAAGAAATCCAAAAAACAAAATTTTGGCAAAAACAAATTTAAAAATATACAGATATTCACAGTAAAATATTTTTTTTCGAAAATAACATCAAAAATTACTAACTATTCTGTAAAAATTAAACGTTTTCGTCAAAAAATACAAAAATTAATATTTATTCTCAAAGAATTAAAGTTTTTGGGGAAAAAAAAACAAAATCCACAAATGTTCTTAAAAATCATGAAATATTTTGGAAAAATTGAAATATTAAACTTATTAGTACAAAACAAAAATTTCTCTAAGAATAGCAAAATATATATTTTCTTTGTTTCCAATTAATCAATATATATACAAAAATAGATGGCATATTCCCTTGGAAATTTCAAAGATAATTATCCCCTTTACAACTTGATTAATTGAAATAATACACACCTAATTACTAAAAACAGACTACAAATATGTTTATAAAAATATCGAAAAGTATAAATAAGAATGACCAATGACATAGTTCATCCAAATATTAATCATATAATATTTGTGACATCTGGTCTATTTAAACGTCATCTAACGCAGGAATGTGGCAAGCCTTTTTTGGTACTCCATCATGTTCTTTTTTATTCCACATCTTAAATCCAAATATCTTCTATTCTTCTTCTTCTTCATATCTATTCTTAATACTTTCAACTCCTTCATTCCCTTTCTCTTACTACTCTCTGCTACAGTACTCCCCCCTCCACCCCACTGATGAGGAAGGAGAAACAACTGATAGGGCGCAGCTAGGTACGGTAGCTTGAAGGTCAAGAATGTGGGATGAGGAAAGTAAGTTTCTTAGTCGAAATAGTTGTTTTGTTGGTTTAGTGAGCCTCTCAGGGATTCATTAGGTAGGCCGGCTTGACTCTGTCGACCGACACGCGATCCTTCCTTCCTTTCCTGTCAATTGTAATTGTTTTGCGTGTGCAGCAGATGACTGCAAAAAGGTCCTTCATACAGTAGTTGTAGGGGTTTTCTGACTCCATTGACAGGAACGAACACATGGGTACATTTGGAGAGGTTGGGATTTTTTGGCTGGCTTGGTTCGACTGGCTTGATGGCTTCCATCTTCTCACTTAGGCGGGTATATAAATCTTGCGGAGTGCAGGGATTCGGCATAGAGTGTTTGCTGAGGAATTGTCTAGGAGGACGGAGCGTGAAACCATACACCAATTGTGAGGAGGATAGACTAAAGTCTTCCATCAGTGAAGATTGGACTACGAGGAGGATGAGTGGAAGAGGGGACGTCAACGACAGATGGGAACTTGAGTGCGCAAAAAGGCTAATTTGAGTTGCCTGTGGAATCTTTCAACCATACCGTTTGCTGATGGATGATAGCTGGCCGTGGAGCGGTGAGTTACTCCAAGGAGTTTAATTATGTGTGACTATAACAAGGACTGGAATTGGGCTCCTCTGTCACTGGTGATGGTGAGTGGAATTCCGAAACGTGAAATCCATCCATCTATAAATGCTTGGGAGACTGTCTCCGTAGTTATGCCCTTCAATGGAATTGCATCAGGGAAACGAGTGAAACAATCACCGCTGGTAAGAAGATATTTGTAACCATTGGAAAGCGGTCAGTGTCCAACAAGGTCGACTTGTACATGCTCAAAGCGGGACTGGGTTGGCTTGAAAGGTTGATGCAGCGAGACTGTATGGCGAGGGACTTTAGAGGTCTAACATTTGAGGCAGGTACGGGTCCACATTCGACAGTCTTTGTTGATGCGAGGCCAAACGAGCTTGGATGTTATCAGCTGTTGAGTTGCACGAATGCCGGGATGTGAAAGCTCATGAATTTGTTTGAAGAGATATATTGAAGAAATACTTTTGCGACAAACTGTGAAATCCTGATTTTCCATTTATGCAAAAGGTTGGACGTAATATCCGTGCTGGTGATGATGAGATGCCTCTGCCAAACAAAACTTCTGAAGATCTTTCCAACGTCAAATTTACTCCAATTACTAATGTAGACGTAAAATGGTCTATTAGTATGTTTTAAACTATCAATAAAGATCGAAGGCAAAAGTTAATAAAATATTTTTGTTATTAAATCTTGATTTGTCTATATTTATATTTGTCAAAATGTAGCAATAAATTTTGATAATCTTGGAACAACATTTAAACTGTCTTTTTCTTTTATTAAAAATTGTTTAATTTGGATATTTTGGGTGCCCATTTTTGAAAGATTTAACACTCTTATTTGCTCATTTTGGTTAAAGAAACTGCTCAAAAAATTTCAATCTTATAATTACCTAGTATTGCAGGATGAATCATAATCAAATATATGCAATATTTTTTTTCGTCAATGTGTCCTTTCGGCAAAACGGCATTCGGCAAAGTGGCTTTCGGCTGTAGGGTTTCAGCGATCTGTCTTCCCAATACCCAAATACAAGGTTAATAGAAATACAAGGTTATACCACAACGCATGTTTGACTTGAACCACGTTTTTTAATATTGACGTCATAGTGGAAGAGTGGGCGCGCGTTATGTCAAAATCTGTTTTTCTTGCCCAACATTCGGTACGATACATTAAATTGAAAATTCAAGCAATAGTCACGTCATAGACTATGAGGGGTTGCGTGTTTTGTCAAAATCTGCCTGTCTTACCCAGCAGTCGGTATGGTAATTCAAATTGAAAATTCTAGCGAGTCCGATTACATGATGGGCTAACCTTGATTGACAAGATATAATTCAATAATTAAAAATAAAATTTGAACAAAATAAATACTATAAATAAATGATCGCCAAAAATGTCAGAAAAGAGTTCTAAAGTCTTATTTAGATGAGCACTTCAAAGGGGACATGTGTATTTCATAGCCAGTGTCAATAGTGGCCTCTCCACCGTCACAAGTCTCTTTCCACCCACTTTTACGATTGCATTCTGGACAGTCTTGTGTGAAACACCGAGATATCTTCCATGTGTCCTCATAGACTTGAGAGGATTAGACTGGGTTGTTCCCTTTCACTCCTTCGGGACCAATTTACCCTTTTTGATAGAACCCTTATTCCTCTCCAACGTTTCAGACATACTCACGGCATAGACGTTGGTCTTAGAGACGCCCATCTACTTGGAGTGTGGAATGGAAACTCTTCAATTTCTTGACTTGAACGTAAGCTAGAGAGTTCAGGTTTGTTTTGTTCTATAACTAGGAGTCTAGGCTTTAATATATCAAAATATGAATTAATTTCAATCACTCAACCTTCCTTAATTATTGAATGAGTATGTGTTCAGATTGCAATGGACCACCCAATAGAATGTTTCAAATTTGTGGATTCAGTTGGTTACTTGATGTAATTAAGTGGGGGAAAAAAACACAATTATTTAATACATTACCTTAGTGTTTCTGCAGCCTTTTTTTTCTTTAGACAAGACTTGAATATAAATTAATATGTTATGCTCAGTTAATCACGTACATTGTATAAGGAATTATTAATATGATTATTTTTTCTACCAAAGGAAGGTGAGTATAAACAATGGGTAAAGAATAAAACTCAAAAAATAGAACGATTTGAAACAATCGCAATGAGTACCTTTCCTTTTATTTCCTTCATATATAGCTTGCCTTTTTCTAATAATTATAGAAACACTATTACTAAATCATTCTGACAGTTTATAATTAATTTTTACCATTGTTCTTTCTAAAGTACCGGGTGTGTTGTGTTGAGAACTAAACACTTTAAATCCGGAATTTTATCAAGTTTAATTTTAGAAAAAAGAGGAGATTTTTTATGAAAAACTTTGTTCATGTGTTGGAACACGTCTTCTCATTTCAATGTTTAATGGTACCTCCATCAACTTTGATAATGATCTCAATGCGCCACTGGAAGCTATGGCAGATGGTAATAATTTGATGCTCTTTTCCAGCAAGCATCCACAAGCGCTCCGAAGGAAAAGTGGAGCAGGTTGCCACTATAAAAGCCACATTATTGCCACCGGAATGGAATGTTGGTATACAAAAAAGGAACGTGTAACCGTGTTCTGTTTGTACTAGAGTACGATCCTGTTGAAGTACCACATTCCAATCTGGAAACTTTCAATCTAGAAATTTATCAAGATATATTTCGGCAACCAGTTGTAATAGGATATGTCAATAAAGTAAAAATAACTAATATGATGTCCTGGCTACCCTAATCATCGAGATAGCCCCCAATGGCAGCAATGATGTCTTCCAGGTGGGCACGAAAGGCTTTCCACCCATTGCAGATGTAGTCCTCAGACATGGTATCCCAGTGCAGGTTGACGTTTACCTTGAGGTTGTTGATATTTGGATGACGGACACTGCAGGCCTTCTTCTTGACATGTAACTAAAAGATGTAGTCGAGGGTTGGCATCAGGGTTGGTGGGTGACTAAAAGTGTAAAAAAAAAAAATAGTTCAAAACTCATTCAAAAGAGTCTTGCAGATGAGGAAATGGGTTTCTTTCATTGCTGGTGTCCAAATTAGCCTCTCCACCCTCAAGCGTCTCTGGCCCCCAGCCTTTTTGATGGTTCTTTGTGCGGGTCGGTCTGAGTTGCCAAAGTCCTTGGCGTGCTCCAACATCAACTTCAAAGGGTTGGTCTGGGCAGCCTCCTTGACTTCTTTCAGATTCAATTTATTTTTCCTTCCCGATCTTAGCTTCTTGTCCACCGTTGTGGACTTCATAACGGTATAGACAGTTGGCCTAGAGATCCCCAACTGCTTTGCAAATCTCTGTTGGTTTTTGCCAGCTTACAAAAGTACGCGGCCAAAATTCATGTGTCACGTTCAGATGGGATTTTGTCGGCTTCTAATACACTTAGCAATATTTAATTGTTATTGTTTAGTTTAGGATTTGACCGGAACCATTTTACTGCATTCACAAAAACTTCGAATTATTTAGCAAAAATCTGTATGTTCAGATTTTTTCCCCCACATCCGGTAGATAATCAATCTATATGCTTTTGTCTTTTTGTGATGGCATTTTTGTATGGTTTGTGGGTTTTTAAGGGGGGTGTCAATACGCATATTATGTCTGCTGACGGGAATAATTATTAATTCCTCACATACGCGCTACGTTCACTCTGGTATCACGCTCCTTTTTTAAACCAACTAAAAGAGAATATTTTTTGTGTTCCCAGAGGATTGCTCGCAGGAAAACTGCATTCTAGAGTATCCCATTAGAAAATTGGCCGCAAAAATACTTCATAGTGATAGTGATTCATCCACAGATTAGTCATTAGTCATTACAGATGGGCAGTGATACATAATATTTGTTTCGTCGTTATGTAAAAAAAAAAATGCAAAATGAACATGGTCATTCCGATAATTTGAAGAGTAGTTAGCTATCAAGTTGTTTTGTTATATCAGCTGCAAACAACTGCAAGAGAAAGGTTATATACTCAAATCCAAGGATATATTATATATATAGACAATATTTTTTTTTTGAATTGATAATTTGAAAAATGACTTTTCTTTTCCTCAGCTGTTTTCATAATTATATAACTCCGGAGCAGTGAACTTCCTTTCCGCTACAACATTTAATTTTATTCAAAGCCTCATTGAATATTCGTTTGCTCTCTTAAAAGATGGAGAGTATCCTTGAGGATTTGATTCGGAGTAATTGTAAGTCCTAGTTGGACGCAGAATAGAATTGAGGACTGACATTGGAGTTATTCTTGTCAATGGCCTTGATTATTTCTTCCCCTTGTCCCAGCTGATTATAGCTGATCTAATGAAACATCATGACAACTAAGCTGCTATCCTACAAAACATTCTTCAAATTGTTCCAGTTACCATATTGATTTTGTTTCTTTTTTAATATACCCAAAGTTCATCACCAGTCAACCCGCACAAGTTAACACACTTCTTAGTACCCCTCGTTTTTGACCGTACATCTTGTACAGATATTAAACCAATATAATGGAGGGAAAGATTTTAATAGAAGATAAAAACTTAAGTCTTTTTATATTTTAGGTCCACTTTTTAACCAATCCTTCAGTTCAGTATTTTCCTTAATATTTATTATATAAATAGATATAACTCTTATAAAACTTGTTTCTTTATGCCTCTCCGAAAAGGTAAGACATTAAAAATACTGACGTCACATGGAAACGCTCTATTAATTCATCTTGGTACTGACTTACACTTGGGAATAGATCATAAATAAGATAAAATTTTCAATTATGACGTACAAATAGGGAGAAAAAAATGTAGAATTTATAAGCTTCCAACTGGTAATAAATATTCCTCAATTTATGTTGACTTGTCATAATGTCTCATTTAATTTAAATACCATTACTTGATGTTCAAAAAGTCTATGGCCACTTTCACGATGCTACAAATATACCCGCGCAACAGATGCGAATGAGGTTGTACGTACAGGAAAATCTTCAAAAAAAATTGTATTTACACATTATAAAGATTATTCTTTATGAATTTGATTATAACCAGCATCAATTACAGCCTCCAGACGAGGTTGGAAGGGAGCATATACTTTAGCAATATAATTCCTGAACGTTCTCTTACAATGGGAAGGTAGCTTTTAGGTTGGTGTTGTTACTGCAGTGAGCTCTACATGGTTTGAACTCAATATGCCACCATATTGAAAAGTTCAAAGAATGCAGATCAGGTACTGGGGAGGCCAAAATTATTTGGTCCAGAATTGCATCTATTTATCCTCCAGGTTTAAACCATATTAGCTGTATGGGATCTCGTGGATCCATGGCAAGACTTGCTTTTCTACGTCTTTATGTAGTCAGCTTTGTTAGTTGGTAATTATGTGAAAACCAAATTTTGGACATTTTGTAACCTACTGTGATGCCAAGCATCATTACTGAGGCTGGATGTTTGTCTTGGAAACTTCTAATATGGTGCTAGGAGTATCTTTAAAGTAAAGAACTCTGTCATTTTGTTTCTTGATGACAGGATCCATAGTAAATATATTCTCATCACTGCAAAAGATGATCCTATCACCATTGTGTGGCTTGTCATTTTGTCTAATCTTGCAGCGTCCACAAGGACATTCATTTGATTATGAATTATCAGATGCCTTTCGACGGACCTCAGAGATATTCTCCAGCACATTGGACAACTTTGATGACTGTAGACTTGCTCACCTTCATCTTCCCGGTAAACTCTGACATGCTCATAGCTGGATTGACTTTAAGTACATGTTTACCAGCCCCTAAGCTTAATTTTATTGGTCTACCACCTCTATGCCGATTCCAAAGGCTTTCTCCATTCTCCACATGTTTTCTGACCTTGTACAATATATCACAGTTAACAATGTCCAGTGTTCCTATGGCCAGTGCGAACCAATGTACCAATCTCCAACTTTCCGGCTTAGATTTTTATTGATAATTAATATATAGCAATATTATACAACTTTGTCGTTAGCTAGGAAGTCTAGCTTCATCTGATATTAATTTACAAAAACTATACATAATCGTTTTATAGACTTTTAGAACGCACGGTACTAATCGATTTACATCAGGATATTAATATAAAGTTTATAGAATTTTTTGAGCTATATATGATTATATATAATAAACTAATATTTATTATAAGTAGTTTTCTTTTCTAGGAATTATTATATTGCCTTAATAAGGTTCTCTGTTTCTGTCATGAAGGGAAATTAATGAGGAATTTATTGAAGATGGGTGAACAAAGTTAGGTTTTCCCATAAAAGATTGTTGATTTTAATCTTGATGTTTTAAGAGATTGATTTTTAAAGAATGGCTCAAACGAAGCAAATTGCCCGTCAAATTACTCAAAGAAAGGCTATGGGTACGTAAAATGATCAAGTGACATTCATTTGTTGTGCCTCATAACAGACAGTGCAAGTGACATTTAGACAAAAATTGATCCGGACATCAAAAAATTTAATAAATGAGTGTTTTAACGAAAATTTTCTGAAATGAACGGAACAGCGGAAAATATAAGGATTTTCAGCTTGTTTTCTTTGATTTCCAAAAAGAGACGCTGGAATTCGACGTAGCGAGTGGTACATTATAATTTTCCCACTAAATTTTAAAACAACAAGATATAATTTAATCATTAGCAATGGAATACCAACAAAATTAATACTATAAATAGAAGTGTGTCTTAGCTACCTTCATAGTTAATGTAGCTGCCTTAGCGGCAATGACGGCTTCGAAACGGGAAAAGGTCTGGCCCCCGCTGTGGATGTAACCACCGAAAAAACAGTTTTTGCGTTTTTTCGAGCAGGTTCCCTCATTTCAGTTCACTGTTTGGACTGTATTTTTGTTTCGGGCGAATAATGGTGTATCCAAGTTTCACCTACAGTAATAAATCAGCAGTAAAACTTGGTTATATTGCGTTTAATCTGCACTTACAGATCGTTAGAAGTGTTTATTTGAACACATTTTTGGTGCAACGTGAGCTAAAACGACACACAACGCAGGGACAGCTTTATCATGCCTAAATGTTTACTTAATCTGTGATAAAACACACGTTCACTTTCTATTTCATTTGGTTGTCGTCTAGCAAAATTTAGGGAATTTTGGCAATGATTTCTTCGGTAGTTGACGTTATCGTCTCCCAAATTCATATAGCTACGTTTAAGTTCAGCTGCCAAAATTTCACTGCGGTAAGTGATGAACCAAAGTCTCCATATCCAGAAGCCAACTCATCTTTTTTGATTTGCCTAGGCATATTCCATGACAAAAATATATATTTAATGACAGCTTGATACTCAATTCTGTACATTTTCACAAAAACACATACATCCCCCCCTTTCAAAGGAATCTTACTTAACAACTGCACGTCCAAAATGGCTGAAACTTTGGCGAGTAACAGTCAACAGATGCTAAATAGCTTTTATTTACAAGTTCTGTCATCTTCAAGTTCTGGTCGGAAACTTTTCAGACCGACCTCTTATATAATGCTTATCATTATGTTATCATTTAGCAATTACTATTCTTTCTAATTACTCGTAGCAAATAATTTGTAACAAATTGTGTCTAATAAAAAAAGAACATCCTTAAAAAACGCTCAATATCGTTGTCAATTTGAAATATGACCACGACAATATTTCAAGGATAAAACTCATATTTGAATTGATTTTATAGGAAAAGTCCAAATAATAATTGGAGTATACAGTTCTGAGCGTTTTTTCGCTTTATTTTGCCGATAAAATTAACATTGTTAGGATTGTCGGATTTAGATGGTTCCAAAGGGTTTTATGGCTAATCTTCAGTTCCTGAGCAATGGACTTTGTGCTCAACCGCCGGTCCAACTAACTGATTTTCATTATGTTATTAACATTTTTGACGTCCATATGATCAGAACCGAATCGTTGGAACCACCAATTTGCTGTCGTATTCGATACTGTATTGTGTCCATAAACAGCACATTTTTTCGTCTGTCTACTATGCCTTTTGACCTTGGCCGTAGTGATACTGTGGAATTAATTGATTTCTCACTTTTGGATTTCATTTTGGAACGCTTTGACCAAACACAAAATTTTTTATGAACTTTCTTTTAAAGTGTAGGCTTAACCTTTAAGCATAGTTCAAATTTTTTTTTTATATATACACAATGTATTTATCATGAGATATGGCTCACTTAAGACATCTAGCGAACAACGTTTAGAACTTTTTACTTAATTTGCGTGCCATAACTATGGAAAAAAGTGGAGGAAACTTGATGGCCTTTTTCTGAAGGCTATGAAGATAACAGAGAAAAATAAAGGCATATATAGAATGAAGGGATCTCATCATATATTTTTCTTGTGTCATTTTTGCTCTTGATCAGTGTAATTATCAAATAAATACACATTGCTACGAATTCTTCATTTCCAACCCAATTAATAGTATCTGCATACCTATTTGTAAGTATATGTTTACAAGCTGTGGGAGACCATCCCAAGTCACACCCTAATCGCCTCGTAATCTTAAAATATTTAAAATATTTCGTTTTCATTATGAATAGAAGACATGTCTACTTTGAGGGTGTTAAATGCGTCGCTTTGACAGATCAAGGCTTAAAATATTTAGGGAGCGCTTGAATGAAAGCATTTTGTCATTTTGAATGCATAACACAGGTCAAAATAAAATATTAAAAAAAAACTAATTATTCAATTTTAATTAGGGGGAAGTGCATTAAAATCAAATTCAGTTTTAACCCCTCTTTTCGCGTTCAAGGCCATCTAAATGCACTCTGAGAAGAAAAAAAATCCCGGCCCTACCCCTACCCTGAAAATGACACTTTTTCACGCACGAATGCGTTTGAATATCCGAAATATTTGGTTGGGCTACAATTTGTTTTCCTTCAAAAAGAAAAATAATGATTATATTTTTATGTATTTCTACATAAAATGAACTTGAATGAAACTTTTGAAATTTAACAACATAACTTTAAAATTCAAAATTATGACATTCATTAACAAACATAGCTTTAAAATTGGAAATTTTTCATTTCTTTACAAATATAGAGAATGTTGTTAAAAAAAGTAATTTTTAAGTGGTTATAAAGGTCAAAAAACGCACTTTAAAGATATAACTTTTGCATTAAAATACAACAGAAGATCAAATTAAGACGTCAAAACTTTTGTACAAATAATGTATTACTATATAAAAGGTAATGTTTGATGAAACCATATTTTAAAAACTATACACCGAGTGGTCCATTAAAATCGGAATACTTTGAATTTTAAACTTCAACAAGTTATAATTTATTGATCAACAATAGAATTTCAACAAAAATAATAAGATCAATAGGGGTGTGTTTGAGCCCTCTTAATCATTAATGTAGACGCCTTTAGCAGGCATGTTGGCTTCCAGGTGATGGCAGAAGGCCTGACACCAACTGCCGATGTAGTCATCTGTCATACCATCCCAGCGAGGCCTCGGTGTTTGGATAACAACCACATTAGGCCTTCTTCTCGACATGCAACCCAAAATGTGGTTTATGAATCTCCTAAATTTATGATTGAGGGGACACAGCTTTTAGACAATATTTGACTTTTTCAAGGACATTCCGTTTCTGGCCTCTCCAGTTTTTTAATTAATTCTGATATCGGTGGCTGGCTGAACAATACACCATCCCTAGAACTCGTACAGGACGGACTGCAGTAGGATACCTAATCCGGAAAACTATTGCGAGGGCACCAAAAGTCAAATTTATTTTTACATGTGCCCGTACTGATTGTATGTTTTAAAATGTTTTTATTATTAATAATTAATTTCAATCACTCAATATTCATTAGTTATTGAATTAGTAAGTATTCAGATGTCAATGGGCTATCCGGGAAATGAAGTTAGGATTTATTATTTATTATTATGCACACATTTAATTAATCTAATTTTAGGTATTTTACACAGATGAGGGTTTTTATTAAATGTATAATTTTAGTAAAGTTTGCAATCTTTCGCCTTTGCTGTTCTTGCGACCTGATAATAAACTATTAAGTTTGAATGAAAACCACCATAGAATTGAAATTCTGGAGCTATAATTGAATCCAACCGTGGGCTGTGAAGCCTTCAAGATGAAGAAATTCCAATTTTGATTGAATTTCGCCATTTTTCCCGCTATGTCCGTTTTCCAAACACCATTATATTAACCTATAATTGCATTGGCTTACGAAATATATTTAATCAAAGATTCTTCAAATACTCATTTCTTCATCTTTAAGGCATCAAAAATTAGAGTTGGTCGAGTTACAAATCCATAATTTCATTTCTAAGCTGGTCTACATTTATACATTAAAGTTTATTATTATTTTCCAAGAACAGCAAAGGTGAAAGATTGGAAGTTTACTTGCCGCCGATATGTCACACAAAATAGTCATTCCAGCCAAGTATGCCTCCAAAACAACTGTCTACTTTGTCAAGGAGCGTCTGGATAAGGAGGATTATCTCTGAAATCTCCTAAAAGTGGTCGTCCAATAAAATTAACAACTGAAGCTATAGTCAAACATATTAAAGAGTAGTTGGATCTATTCATGACAGAGATGGTCATGAACGGAGAAGATATTTTGAGAAATTGAACCATCTGTTCAGTTCCAGTTTTTTTTTTTTTTTTGTTAAATCACCAGATCAGATCTACAACAAAAGCACCTGCATCTAATTTCACCACGGCTTTGAAGCTGTTAATGCTGCCTACAGTGGTCATATTCCTGATTAACTATCCTGAATATCATTATTAGAAATTATATAACAAATCTTTTTATAGATGTTAAATGTATATGGTGAGGACTCAAAACTTGCAGTATCATTAATTATTTACGAAAATCCTATAAGACAGCTCTAAACCAATTTCTGATATGTTTGAATAATATAATTAGCTATATTTTGTATCCAATATGATCTCCTTCACAAGTAATAACAGTCTCAACGCGCCAGCAAACAGATTCAGAGCAGATGTAGGCCCTTCTCCATGGCGTACCCCACTGTCATGATGGCAGCTCTAAGCAGATTCAAATTTGGATGAGAGTTGCGAAAGACCATTTTCTTCAATATTCTCTAAGCTGCAAAACCCAGGGAGTTGAGACCAGAGCTGGAGGAGAGCCAAATGGAGGCAGGATAGATGTCAGTCATATTGTTGCTTAAGAAGTTTTGATTCTTCTTGGCCATATGGGAGTTTTTCAGATCAATTCATCCTTAATTGACTTGTCGAGGTTGTGAGATGTCCGAAAGGAGATGTCAAGGATCTGGCAATGGCACTGACACCAGCGTGGAGGAGATCAGACTGGCGTTGTTGGCTTTTTTGCTGTTATACCGACGTTTTTACAATTGTAGACATGCAATATTAAAAAAATGGTATATTTTCGTTTCAGCTGTCGTTTGGTTATAATTTAATTTAAAATTATGGGGATAACATCGTAATATAATGTTACTACAAGCTTTGGTCTTCTTACACAGTATTCTCTGTCTGCCTAAATAAGCCAAGTATCCAAGTAAAAGTCCTTGGCTTTCACCATGGTTTAACCTAGACTCTTCAAAATGGTACACACCATACACATTTTATTTTGTTTCAGCTGTCATTTCGTTGGGTAATGAAGTCTCATAATAAAAAAACCACAGGGCTTACATTTTAATTAAATGCTAGTACAATTTTGAGTACCCACCCTGTATACAAACTTATCGGTACACACCATACCAATTTTATTTTGTTTCAGCTGTCATTTGTTGTGTAATGAAATTTCATAATAAAAAAACAAACGGGATGAAATTTTAATTAAATGCTAGTACAATTTTGATTACCCACCCTGTATCCAAACTTATACATCATTGTTTAATTCGTTCATTTTATTCTCAAAAATTGAGCACGACCCAGTTTTCCTTGTAGTTCCCCCTCCCCTCCCCCCACCCATAAATGCATAAATTAAACACGTGATTTCAAAAGTTAATATATTTCTTTAATCCCATTAACTTTATCTTTTTCTCGTAATTAATTATTTGAAGCATAAAATTAAATTCAAATTCCGACTGTACAAAAGAATAAGAAGAATAAATTTGAAGCAGAACGGCACAAAAGAATCCATTATTTAAATTAAACAAAATACAAAGTAATAAAAAGTTTATCGAACTATCTATCATTAAACATTATATGGGAGTAGTGAGAATTATATTATGAAATATGCACATCGTTAAAGAACGTCCTATTAATTAAGTATACATATATATTTATTACTTGCAGAAATAATTGGTAGTCTCCAGAGTTATTGGGGGTAGATGAACAGAAAAGCTACGTGGTCACCCTGAGCATTTGATTAATATTTTGGAGAAGAGCAGCTGAACTGTCATGACGTTTCATTGGATGAGCTACGATTGGCTGTGAAATGAAGGTAATAAATATCAACGCCATTCCCTATCTAGACATGATATTCGTAGGAACTACTCCAATGTCAATCCTCAATTCTATTTTGAGTCCAACAAGGACGTTCATTTACAAATAGTAATGAAAATCCTGTGTACAATGATCATGTTAAAAAAAAAGAACCCGAGAATTAACATGGTAACCCATACAATTTGAATAATGTTTTTTCCAGAAAGAAGGAACACTCAATGTAATTTATGATTACAGTCAAGTTTTAATTTTTGCAGCTGGAGTCGGTACAATTTTTCCAACTCCTGACTCCGAACCCACAACTAAGACTCAATAGCCCAGGGATTAATGATAAAGGGGCCTGTTTACTAAAGTAAAATAATGTATTATACTTAATTGCATCTTTTGACAAAGTTTTAAAAATGTAACAAAACTTAAAAAGTAATAAATTAGAAAGGATAGATAACTATTTTTGTACAACAAATTGCTTCAATAAGATGCAAGTACTCCTAGAGAAGTGTTGATAAATTACCATCTTTCAATTTGTTACTTCCCTGCATAAATTATTCAAACTTTTGTAAAACATTCATAAAGTTTCATCTTTTTTAATGCAAGGATATTAATAAGACATCCATTGAAATTGATCATAATATTTCAAAGAATATATGGGGGCCTTTGAGAAAACAAAAGAAGTTATAATGGTTTTTCCTAAAATTATGGTCCATTTCTATCAAAAAAATATTATTCTTAACCCTCGGTGTGTTTTGCAGATGACCCAATATGGATCATCCCAATAAAAGACTGAGAAGTTCACATATTTTATATGAAACAGACAATATCAGGGTCCTTATTAGTATATTAAATCAAATAAAAATTATAAACGAAGCCTAAAACGCTTAAATATCTAAACTCATCCAACAAATAAGCATGGAATTCTTATAATTGCCTCAAATATGTCTATAATTTATATACTAGGTGGAACAATCAAATTGTAGCCCTACAAAATACGACATAATCCGTTCTATGGAAACCAGTTTTCTTTTCTGGTAGTTCACCACCTAATAGTTGGTCATTTGTGTACAAATTCCACAGTTGATAGGAGCCTTCTATCATCTCTATAAGGGATACAATATTCAACGAATGAGATCAGAAATGCGCTGCTATATAACTAAGGCTCTCAAACGATCCAAATAAGGACAACAGGACCACTACCAGCGCCCTCAAAATACAAATCCGGACGGTTCAACGCTTCATGGCACAGCTCAATGGATCGGATGGCCCAGACTAGGCTTCAGATGGCGTGCTACGACCCTTCTCTCAATGGTCCCCTCCTCCTCTGATCCGAACCCACTGGACTATTTTTGTTTTGTCCTACGTCGAGAATATCACCAACATGGCCTCCCACAAAACCAAAGTCAGCCAGATCGCCGCCATCTGCCAAGTATTCTCTGAGCTCCAACTGGCGCATGTAGAAAAAAGCATGCTTCGCTTGCAAAACCGCTGTGATTGAGGCTGAAGGGGGCTACATTGAATATATGTCAGCTCTATTACATTATGATGCTACCCCTTTTGATTTTTTGAATATAAGTTCTAAACAAAAACTGTAGTGTTGTTGGCTCAAAGGTGATAATTTTATCATTCCACCCTCTACATATTTGTGTTAGATATAACTCATTGAAATGCCTAGTATTTTATTTAGTAAAAAAATGTATTCGGAGTTTCTCCGTTTCTTGAAGACTTATAACCAAGGACATGTCTTCCAAAAATCTAAGATTTTTCTTACCAGCTCACTTTCTTGAGATGACATTTTTATTTCGCTGACGCAGCAAAAAAACCTAACAATGGCAACACATAAAAAAATGAGTTGAATAACTTTTTGAGCATAATCATTGACTAAGATTTTAAGTCTGTAACTTTTTTGTCAAAAAGTAAATATTTTTCCATATTTCAGAAGCAACAATATACTAGGAATTTGTAGCAGAGGATTAAAGATAATGAAAAAAGAGAAAAGGGATTGAAGAAATGAAGAAGAAAAAAGGGTTGAAGAAAGGAGGAAATATGAGCAAAAATTATTCTTGCACAAAATGGCAAACAGATTGAGTTTCTGTTCATAAACTATTGGTTTGGGGAACACATTGTTAACCATATTATTATTTTCGTGTTGACTTAATATTATAAATATTATTCGGCTTTGCTTGATTTAATCCACTACTTAACCCATTTCTGGCTTTAATATAATCATGTAGATTTGTTTAATTTATTAGTACAATTCTAAAGGTAGATACTTTCTTAAAATGTATCTTTATATTTGAATTTGTAATAATATATTGCCTCTAACCAATAGTAAAATATCAAGCTAGATTGAGTTATTATTTTTCATAATTGAACTCAAGTCTATATTGGAGACTTTTGGAGGATCCAGGATGTTGAATAGTTATCAACGATTTAAAAAAAATGAAGTTACAGAAAATATAGTAGAAGAAATTAGATTTCCCTATGTTTAAATTTACAAATTCATAATTCAATGTTAGAAAGCATGTTAAATTAAGAGATTAATCACTGAGTAAATGATTATTATAATGTCTAATAATCCTATACCTGATGGGAAATTGAAACTTACGTACTTTATTATATTGATTATAAAGGTTTTGTGTGAAGTAATTAAAACTGTTTCTAATTGTATCATAATCACCTACTGCTTTTTGGTTTTTTTTAAATCGGCCGAGAAATCTCATTGAAACAAGATTTAAGGCATCAACACTTCTTCCTGCCGGTCACACTCTCATAGAGGTCGCCATTATGACCGTCATGTTTCCTTCGGGGAAATCAATGAGGACCTTCAAATGGTGACCACCACCACCAAACACTCATCATCAGTCATGCTGCTAGGTATTGTTGCCTCCAACGGCATTGTGGTCCATTAATCTGGTTCCCAGAGGCTCATAGCAGCTATGTCTATCGACGTTTTCAAAGGCAACCTACTCCCCTGGATCCTGGCAAATTTCCCGAACGGCAACGTCGTCTTTCAGCAATATAGTATCCCTGCTGACACTGAAATATATCTACTCTTGGTAGCTATATTTCTTTTTCGTTTTTTCTATAAAATTTTAACTTTTTGATTTTTTATTTAAAAATAAATTACAAAAACCAAGACAGACGCCGCCCCTATTTCTCTTCCACCACCTTGCTCCTCTCTCTGTCACATTGTTTACCAAATAATATAAGTAAGAAACGTTCATGCCCAATTAGTATAACTGCATCTAAGGTACTTAAAGACTACTCCATCCGTGTCACTATCAATAAATAAATATGTCTAAATCATAATAAATATAGAGGCAAGAAATGTTTCTCAACTCCCTCGTTGTCTTTGTATATCTGTATACCTACATTTATTAATTACTCAAGATCCTAGATCCTGCATGAGCATGAATCAATGTAATGAAGAGGATGTACTTTGGATTTAAGTGATTTTTTCAATTACGAAAGGAGGAGGTAATTCAATTAGATGAGTTAGAAAGAGATAATGCTACACTTCTTCATATTAGGTATAAAAGACTCGAGAAGAAGACGAGGATTATTGCGTTTAATAAGGTAATTAATTAATCTTCAGTTAGTCAGTATAGATAATTATTGAACGTCAACTACGCCATAGTCTGCAAGATTAAATATATATATAAATGTATGTTCTTTTTGTTTTTGATTTATTTTTTTTTGGTCTGTTTTTTTCATACATTAAATTTCTTCAGAAAAAAAAATCAAAAAACTATAACTATTCTGAAAAAATTTCAAAAATCCACATCTGTTTAGAAATTTATTTTTTTTCGGAAAAAAATTACAAAAATAAAATTTGTAATGGAAATTTTTTTGGATAGAAATTTCAAAAATCCATAGATAGTTTGATAATAGAAAAAAAAATTATTTTTTTTTGAAAAAAATTTAAAAATGTACAGTTGCTCAGAAAAAATTATAAAATATAAATTTCTTGAATAAAATTTATAACAAAACATTCTAATATAAATATTTTTTTCAAAAAAAATTTCAAAAATCTATAAATATTCACAGAAAATTAATCCTTCTGAAAAAAAAAAAAAATCAAAAATCTTTAGTTGTTTTCTAAAAAATAAATTTCTAAAATAAAATTTTTAAAAAAATTCAAATATTAAATTCATTAAATAAAAATTTCAAAAATATATAACTATTAAAGAAAATTAATCATTTTTTTAAAATTAAAAAAATTTCAAAAAATATAGCTATTAAATATTAACGTTAAATTTTTTGGGAAAAAATTTGAAAAATTAGATTAAATTTCAAATGTTAAATTTGTTGAAAAAAAAATCAAATATAAAATTATGTAGGGGAAATTTCACAAATAGATAGATATTCCAAGAAAATTAAATTTTTCGGAAAAAAATTTCAAAAATCTTTAGCTTTTTTCAAAAAATTAAATTTCTAAAATAAAATTTAAATAAGAAAAATTTAAATATTACATTTTTAGAAAGAAATTTCTAAAAGAAAATTTAAAAAAAAAAATTCATGTATTACATTTTTAGAGAGAAATTTCAAGAATCCATAACTATCTTTAGCTTTCTCAAAACTTAAATTTCTAAATAAAATTTTTTGAAAAAAAAATTCAAATATGAAATTAATTGTAGAAAATTTTAAAAAGTCTTAGGTATTCACAGAAAATTAAACTTTTAAGAAAAAAAATAAAAAATCTTTAGCTATTCTCAAAAAATTAAATTTCTAAAATATATATATTTTTTTTTAAATTAAAACATTAAATTCAATGGAAAAAAATTCAAAAATCCATAGCTACATAATTAATTTTTTGGGAAAAAATAGAAAAATTAATTTTCAAATATTAAATATTCTACTAACTAGCAAAAATTTCTTAATTGTGGGGGTCATTGCTCATTTTGATTTTTTTATGGGGAAATCTCTCATTTTGACCTTTTTTGTGTAAAAATTATTTATTTTTATTGTCTGTTAAAAAAATGTCATTATATTTGGATCTACTAAAATTAAGTATTAATTATGTATTTAGTAATATGTTTGTGGGCGTTTGAACTATATAATGTGCCACATAATTCGTCTTATCAATTAGTAACTTTGTTCAAACAGTCATAAATAGGTATAGGTAATCTATGGAATATTCGATTGTTGTACTATTATCCTCATCCCAGGTACATCAAATTTATCATTTAAAATTATTATTATTATTTTTGAGTTGAAACATGTACAATTTGTTTATACAAGATACATTTTGTACAAAATTACATCTTGTACACGACGTATATATACTTTAGACTGTACCGAAAGGACAAAAGTTGAGAATTTGGTTTCGTCGGATAATTTTATTTTGTATTTCATTCATTTAAACATGAAAATAACCATCAAATATCAACAAAAAAAAATGATCCTTCTTGGACGCATTTTGATTTGAAAATCTGTAAAATGTCCAAAAAAATAAAATTTTGATGTGGTTTCATTAAAATTGTCGATTTGAATCGAGTTACATAATTATTAAGTTTTTGAGTATTATAGACGAAACATATATTTGCAACCATATTGTAACGATCTTTCTCTAACTACCCCCTTGGTAGGAGTATTTTAGTTCCAAACATGTTGGCAAGGAATATATTTTCTCTTTTGGTACCGCGTATTACACGCATTTGTTATGATGTCTCTCAGGATTTTTATTATTAAAATCTCCGTTTTTGATACAATGTTTGCAATATATTATTATCAAGTATACATTCGTTGTTCACTTATGACAAATAAGACACCCTATTGTACCAACTTATAATTTTGGACTCCAAAAACCGTCAATTTAACTCTTAAAAATATTACCTTTTATTTATTATTCCTTAATTTCTAGTGTTGATTTGTGTTTATTTAATTATATTTATTGTTTATATTCTATAAGTTCAATATTTTTCATTTATTATGCATATTTAATTTTTTTTTATTTTCGATAACCTTTCAAATAGAAACTCTGAATAAAAAATTGCTTCTAATTATTTTTTGTTTCATGAAATGTAAAATTAAACACAATTTTAATTTGGCTCTGATATATACCCATATCTCTTGTCCACAAATTCGAGCTGAAGCGTTGGTTACATCTTCTACAGCAGGCTCACAACTTTGCTTGTGGCATGATATTTTGATAAGTTGAACGTTCAAGAGACAAAACTAATCAGTTGATTTGAGGAATGACTACTCTGATAAAAGGTCCAGTGGCGTTGTTACAATGCTGAATATTAATAATTAAAGTAGCATCCTAATTAAGGTTAGGTGAACAGTATGACCATACAATGATATCCCCCAAATCACTTCCATCTCTTAATTCTCTTATTTTTGATATCCTGAATTGTCTATCTTCTTGCTAAGAGCTTGATAGTAAAGATAGTAGAACATGCTTAGAGTGAGCATGCCACGCATCTTTCTCCACAAATTTCATGGCGATACTTTTTACTTTGTTTGAAAGTGCATATTTAGAATGTTCTGAATTAATTTTATTGTATGTAACGTGTGTGATGGACCTGTTAAAATATTTAAATCTACTTTAATTTCGAACAACATATGGTAGTAAAATTTAGAATGAACTCGACAAAAGGCGCAACTTTTTGTTTTATCTCCAGCTAACCAATGCCTTTAGATGTATAACCGTACGAAACGACTTGTCTATATGACCCATATTGAATGTGAAACAATGACGATTTGCATTTAAATAAGTTATTCGTCTGTAATTCCCAAGATAATCATTTTTGTAATGCAATAAACATAAAATTGACCATTAAACAAATCATCAACGACACTTTCATACATTTCACACAGGGAAAAACTTGTGCTTATTTTTCTAAATTTATAAATAAATTCAAAGTCGGGAACATTACCAACAATAATTTTCCCAAGTTTCCTATTTATAATAAATAAACGCATAATAAAGTTGATTATTCATATAATCTAGGACACCTGAAAAAGAGTTAGCTGAATTTTTGGGACAATTGAGCTCAGTTATTATGTGACATAACAGTAATTTATTAGTATGGAATTAACACAATATTCAAACAAGTCTATGGACCGAAAGTTTCTCTATTAGTTGCATTGTGAGAATGCTCTACAATCTTTACTATCAAGCTCTAAGCAAGAAGATAGAAAATTCGTGTTATCAAAAATAAGAGACAAAAGAGATTAAAGTGATTTGGCAGATATCAGTGTACGGCCATACTGGTCACCTAATCACAATCGGGATGATACTTCATTCATTAATATTCAGGATTGTAACATCCTGGATATTAATGAATGAAGTATCATGGACCTTTTATCAGAGTAGTCATTCTTCAAAGTCAACTGATTAGTTTTATCGAAATATATATATATATTCAAAATGAATGAAAAATATCAAACTTATAGAATATAAAAATATGCTGAAAAAAATAAAAAATTATCTTAGAAATTAATGGATAACAAAGAAAATATATTTTTTTTAAAAGTTTAATTGACAGTTTTTGTAGTCCAAAATTATAAATTGGAAAAATTAGTTGTCTAATTTGGCATAAATGAACAACGAAAGTATATTTTATAATAATATCTTTGACACTTGATATCAAAAAATAAGATTTGAGTAATAAAAATGAAGAAAAACATCATTCTTATGACAAATACCAATAAATTCTTCACAACATTTTTAGTTTGTAACTTATGCACAACATATGTACCGGTAGTTGCATAAATACGCGGACTAATTTTTAAACGCTTATATCTCAAGGTTCCGTCACCGGAAATAAACAATTCTAGCACAAGTAACTCGGTAAATCTTTTGGCTTTGTTTTTTTTTTTCTTACTCGCATCAAACAAAGTCGTTTACGATGAATGACGAGGCCAAACGTCATATAGTTGCCACTCTCCTCCGCGCCGGTAGGTCTGTCAAGGAGATAATCAAGGACACTGGACTATCCAGGACTACTGTGTTCAAGGTACAGAAGCTTGTCAAGGAGGGAAAAGATCTGAAGGAGGGTGTTCGGACCGGCAGACCACGAAAAATCAATGTGGATGAGGTGAAGGAGGCCTTCACAAAATCATTTGGCCACCTGAATCACCTGATTTGATTCCCCTTGACTACAGTGTGAGGTGACAAATTGAGAAGAAGGCCTGTGCTACCCGCCACCCAAATTTGGACTCATTGAAGGCCAGCGTCAATGAGCAATGGGCAGCCATGGAAGACCTTTACATCATCAATGTGTGCAAGGCCTTCCGTGGGCGCTTGGAGGGTGTCATAGCAGCTGATGGCGGTTATATTCAGTAATTATATTAAATTTTATACCAGAATAAATTCTCTATTATATAATTCTCAAAAAAATACGTCATACGAATTTTATTACACATTTAATTATTTGCTACAAATAGTCCGCGTATTTATGCAACTACTGGTATAGGGGAGGGGGAGGAGACATGTTACACTGCCAATAACATTAAAATGTAAAGTTAATTAACCACCCTGTTCTTATACAATTGAATATCTTCCTTTGTTTATCAATTCAACATAAAACCCGGGTTGCCTAATACTTACACTTATAGAGAATTTTAACATTGAAATGTTTGACACAAAAAGTAAACATTTACGCTAAGTGTTTAATTATATATATTTATTCATAAAGCATGAGATTTTAACTTTATCTTATTAAATGTCATAGTCCAGGGAGTTGTTCAATTAATTAAAATACTTGTAATATATTATTAGATTGACTATTCAGTTTACATCATTTATTCCGATTCCAACACTATGAAGGATACTTTTTATTATATATACTCTTACTATAAATATATAATATTTAATTGTTTTTTTGTGTGTGTTTTCACGTTATACTTTAATTATCAACCACAGTAAATATTTGAAATATTTTTTCCAAAAATTGTATATTTCAAATTTAATTTTAGAATTTTTTTTGAAAAAAGCTATGGATTTCTAAAAATTTTGATCTAAAAAATTTTATATTTGGAAGTTTTTATTTTTATATTTACAAATTAATTTTAGAATTTTTTTTCCAAAAAATGTAATTTTTTGAGAATGGCTTTGGATTTTTGTAATTTTTTTCTAAAATTTTGAATTTTTTACGAATAAATATTTTTGTCAGTTAAATAAATTTTTCAAATTTTTTTACAAAATTTTGTAGTTTTTGGATTTTTTTTCAAAAAAGTTCTAAACACCAAGCCACCCCCCTTCAAAATATAATCCTGCGGACGCCTCTGATATCGGCTGCAAAAAGGGACCTTTTCTAATAGAATATATCAATTTATAATTTTTCAAAGTCGACGATCAATCTTGTCGACTTAAATTGGAATTTGCGGCACACCCAAAGGGTTAATAAGAATAATTTGTCAATAGAAATGGACGATAATTTTTCGAGGAGTACAAATGTCATCCACACTTAATTTTTAGAAAAATCATTCTAGCTTGCTTTTGTGTTGATTTGTTACATATATAATAGTTTGTGTAGTGTTAATTACTTGTATCTAAGCAAATTGTAGAAGTTACTAACAAAAAAACGTACAAATTGGGCCAAAAATAGATTATAGCCATTTATTAAATATTTCAAATTCCATTGAACAACAACATTGTGTTAACAAAAAATATTTAAGTTCCATCCGATCCATGTACATTTTTGAGCCATCAACACAAAAACAAGCTAGATTATTTATTTCAAAATGGAGTGTGGATAATATTTGTATTCTTATACGAATAACCGTTTATTTCGATCGACAAATAATTCTTATGAATCCTTTGGAGGACTTGCTAATTGCCCTTGAAGTAGGAAAAATTGAATGTCATAATAAAATAATTATAAATTGACAAGTTTTATTTAAAGGATCCATGTCAGGGTCCTTATAAGTACCTAAAATCAAATAAAGGTTTTGAAACTATAGCTTAAAATTCTTGGCTATCAACACTCATTTCAATAATTTCAATAATAAGTCAATAATTGACTTAAATAGGGGCTTTATTTATTAGGTTGTGTAAAAGTTGCGATTTTGTACAAAATGTAACTTGTATAAGCATATTGTACCAGTTGTAACTAATCAATGTGATGATGAATAATTTGAAATGAAGTATTTCGAGTTAACTCGGTCTGATGATAACGCAAAAAATGAATATTCCATGGATGATGGATAGATGAATGTTATAACTTTTGACTCTTTTAAAACAAATGGCTAAAATATAACTATTCGTTGGGACATTATAAAGTTCAAACAATAGTACCCATGTCATTTTAATAGATCAAAAGGAAATTATTGTATAGTTTGTTCTAGAAATGATGAATATTGTAATTAAATAATGGATTTGTAAGACGAAAAAATTACAACTTGTACACTTTGCTTATACAAGTTGCAACTCGTACACAACATACTATATAAAGGATGAAAGAAGAATTGTGCATAGGTTCGAGATTTACACCTCTCTTTTACTTTCCTTTTGATGACGTCAGAAAAAAGAGTCAAGTCATTCCGCTAATTTGTTTATTCCTATTCGCTGTGACTGTTTCATTCGATATTCTCCGGTTAGAAATGGCATCCTTTGGGCCCGCTCCTTTGTTTACCAATCATGTCGATCTCCATCAAGCATCCACGCATAAAGTAAAGAATCCCACGACCGTCTCCGCCTATCCCATTGCCACCGGTAAGTCCATGACATTATTATTATTATTTATGGAAGCAAGATTTGACGACTTTTTAATAGATAAAAATAAAAGAGGGATTGACAATTTTTTTGACGATTTACTTTAGGTTCATCCGTCTTTGGCATCAAATATGACGAAGGTGTGCTCATGGGAGCGGATACTCTTGTGTCCTATGGTAAAATGGCTCGCTATCCCAACGTGCAGCGTCTCTACAAGGTGAACGAATCAACCGTCATTACTTGCACTGGGGATTTCGCGGATTTCCAAGAAATCACGTCAATGTTGGAACGGATGCAAATTGAGGAGGAAAGGACTCAGAACGAAGTGACGATGCAGCCACGCTCGCTTCACATTTACCTCACCAGATATTTGTACAAGAAGAGAACAGAGTAAGGCTTTTCACCAAGTCAGGAACTCTGGATATGCTTCATGCGTTTCTTGTCTCTTTCTCTCCAGAAATTGGAGACTGCGACACCAGAAACTTGAAATTCAATCATCCTAACCTTTTAATTATAAGCAAAGAACTTCGCGAAGCGAAGCGTCACGAAGTAACGCGAATTATATATATATAGTTCTTTTGAGTAGGAGTCGAATGGAATATCGACTCTTTCGGGTTTTTATTCGGACAAATAGCAAAAATCTTAAAAATAAAGCTTTCTCTTTTGGAGTGTATGGGAGGGGGGACTGGGAGTCGATACGTTGATCTAGGGAGGACTCCGGGGATAAAGTGGATCCCTTCTCATTAATTTGTAATGTGTCATGGCTCTTTCTTGCATCTATCATGAATCATGATTGTATTATTATTTTAAGGAATACTTTGTACGGGAGTCACTCTGTGCAAATATGTCTATATCAGTCTCTTATGCATTTTTCTCCTTGAACACTAATGAACTCGCTTAAGTTTATTCGCAAAAATGCCTTAAGAGTTGAGTACAGTCGATTTTCCCCAATTACGACACCCTACAAGGTATTCCTGAAAGTAACTAACAGAAAAGAGCCGTGATACATTATATTGAGGATTGAGCGGCAAATATTCGTAAGTCAAAGGGTGTTAAGGTCATCTTTGAAGTCTTAATATTTAACTATAATACTTGAAAACCAAAAAATTCAGACTGTTAAAAATAAATTTCTTAGTTCCATTTGACTTTAAACATGGGGAAAATACAATTATTTTTAAGGAAAAAAATGGAGTCATCAAGCGTAACTTTGTAAGGTAAATATTTGAGTTACGACAATTTGGCCTCTCAAGCCATGATATAGGAGTACAATTCAATGAGAAGGAATATAGTCTGCCAACAAGTCCATCCCTAGTTCTACGGATCGACTCCGAGCCCCCCTCCCGAATGCACCATAAGAGGGCAAACTCACAACTTTCTCCACATATCGAGACCTCCCATTTACTTTCAAGAGCATTCTTCTCCTAATCCAATAATATATCATTCGCTTCGCCCAGTTATTTTCTTTCATTATTATCAAAAGGTTGTGATCATTGAATCTCAATTTTCCGCTCTCTCCACTTTCGAGTTAGAGAAAGTATGCCATGCGAGTAAAATTGTAAACCATATCCAGGCTTTTGGTTTAACAAATCCTTTCAACGTCGTTACATTTCGTCTTTTATTTTTCAGCTTTGATCCCAAGTGGACCAACATTGTCGTGGGTGGAATGCAAGATGGTGTTCCCTATCTAGGCTATATCAACATGATTGGTCTTGCTTATACTGAAGATGCAGTCACTACTGGACTTGGCGGATCCATTGCTCTACCACTCATGAGGTACTTAAATAACATAACAAGAATAACTATCACTCCATGAATTATAATGATTCGTTATTTCTAGGAAATTGAAGGATCAACATCCTGATAGAGCTCTCACATTTAACGAAGCATGTGGTGTCATGGAAGAGTCTCTCAAATTGGGATTTGCTTTGGATTGCGTAGCATATCCTAAATTTCAAATCGCTACTATTACAAAGGAAGGTGTTAAAATCGGTGAACCCCAAACTGTAGCCTTAGATTGGAAATATGTTAGGGATTTCCAGGTCACTCTTTAATCACCATTTTTTTTCTTTTATTTTACTTATATATTGAAACAATAAAATTCCCTTGATGATAATATATTTAATGTGATTTTTGAGTATATTGAATCGTCCATCAAGTAATCATTATGATTGATATTATTTCTGTACAATTTATTCTTAATTCTTCTACGGGTTTACTTATCAGTCTAATTAATTAAACTATACTAATATCCGTGTATAGGGACTCCACTTGACAAGGGTAACACTCAATTTTAGAAAAAAAAGACTGTCATTACTGAGCGGTGTGTTAGTACAACAATATAATTTAATTAAAACTCGAGATATATATATCATTCTTATATCTATCGGGCTCTATCCAATAATAAATACTGTTGTACGTAGAGAAACAAGGGGAAGAAAGCTTCAGGCTATAGCATTGAAAGGCCCTTTCTCCTTCTTAATGGTAGTATTAATAGCGGGTGGTCTGTTGAAATCTGAACACTTACTAATTTAATAATATATGAAGGTTGAGGGATTAAAATTAATTCATATCTAAATATATTAAAGCATCAAAACAAATCTAAGCTCTATAGCTTACGTTAAAGTCGAGAAAATACCACTTCAACGTGATCAACGAGTTTCCATTCGTGCGCTCCTTGACGCTGTGCGTCTCCAGGACCGGCGTCAGCAAGTCCTAAGATTTAGCGAGAAAGAAAGGCTCTGTCAAAAAGACTAAAATTGACCCAGAGGAGTGAAAAAAAACAGCCTAGGCCAATTTCCCCATGCAGGAGAACTTGCTTTTACAGCCCGGATACCAGCCTCATCACTACACCTTTTGAGTGCATGTTGAGGGACCTAATGTGTCTATCATCCAAACACCGAGGCCCTCAAGGACACTTTAGCCAGCAATGGGACGCCATGACAGAGGAACTACTTCCGCAGCGGGTGTCTTCTGGAAGCAATCATTGCCACTAAGGACGGCTACATTAATGATTAAGAGAGCTCATACACACATCTATTACTTTTATTGAAATTGTTAATTAATCAATTATATCTAGATTAAGTTTAAAATTCAAAGTGTTCAAATTTTAATGGCACACTCTGTAATATTTCCTTGCGTTCAATACACTTCATTTGACGCCATTATAATGAAATATTTATGTTATCACTTAATTGACTTTTTCTTTCCATCATGACTTGACTCTTTCATATTATTTGCATTCCTTGGGACAGGTCCTTTATACCCCTAGGTTTTTTACCTTCTCTCAACCTCAACTGACAAATGGATAGAAAAAAATTGAAAAGACATATGGTAGCTACTTTTCTGCATTTTTCTTGTTTCAACTGTCGATTATTATAAAAAATAGTTTTTAAAGTTATCAATCGTTGGAGTTTATATTTCTATAGCTAGAGTTGTAGAAAATATGATATAAAAGAGTGAACATTATCTTTTTTGTATAATGGTGCATCTGAATAATGTTTTTAAATGAAAATCCGATATTTTTTTTAGCTGTCCAATTTTTTTGGAATTGGTAATATCAAGGTAACTAGAAATACGAGGTATGCCAATACCATACATTGGGCCAGCCCTCCTTTCCCAATGGTTGTACTGTACCGACCCTTGGTCAACCTAAATAGAAGGATTGTTTTTGTGACGTCAGAGTCGATGTAAAGAGTTCATACTATAATATTGTATAGTCATCGTTAGAATAGTAATTAGGATTTTGTAATTAATATTATATTAAATTCATAAATTTTCCTATTATACCTCTATTTATATAGTGACTGGCGATTGAGTCCCGCAATATAACTTGGATTTGTGCGGTTGCCATTTGTGCGAATTTATACATTAATATATGATCATGCTTCGAGCTACGTCCATCTTATCTTTCCATGATGATCTCAACGAATAAGAAATTCCATTTTATAACTCCAGGGATTCATTGTGTATCAGTGGAATTCAATCATCAAATCCTGAAAATTTATAAAACCAATAAAATAAATGTCATTTCATTATATATATTGAAAAAACGCGAAGAAACTGTTTCTTGCTTTTACATTTATAAGGATTTATTTGGTATACACCTTTGTATATATATATATATGATATTCCAATCGGTTAGATTTATGTATAATATTGAAGGCCTTGGATAAAACTGGTTAATAAAGTCGTATGTCTTAGCATTATTGTAAAAAGTTAACTTAAAAAATATTTCATATCGTGGCAGAATGTATGTGGAACTCATCATATTGGAACACAAATTGAGCTAAGTTGTTAAGTTTCTGGGTATTTTTGCAATTTGTTGTCGTGTATACTTAACCATGAATTACTAAAATAATCCATTACTGAACCATAAATTACAATACATAAATATGTACTAGTTTTTTTTTGTTAAAGCATTTGCTTCAATGACGGGCAGTAACAATTAATTAATAAAAATGATAATCAAGTTGTACAGTATATTTCCTGGTATTACTTCCATTTAAAAAATAATTTATTTTTACCATAATTAGTTATAAATTCAATCGTCTATTTATTGAAAAAAAATAAATGGCCATGTTAAAAAAACCAAAAATCAACATGGTAACCCTGACAATTTTAAGAATGTTTAGGAGGAGAGAAAGAATAATTCTCATGACGTTTCATGAGATCAGCTATTACAAGGGAGGAAGGATATAATACTATAATTAAAGTTGATAATATTGTAGAGAAAAACGCGTGCAAGGAGAAGGGGGAAAAAAGACATATGGTATCATTGTTTAAAATACTGATGTGATTATCATCTGCCTGCTTTATTATGATTTTTGAGGGTATAACGAAAGTATTTATTAGCAAAATGTTTAATGAAGATATACTACTTATAATATACTTCGACGTTTTTTATCCGTTACAGTAGATTTGAAAACGTCGCCCTCCATGAAGTTGTAATTCATTATGAACCTTATTCTCAGAATAATAGCTAATGAAACGACAAAATAGAGTACTTGAAATATATTTGAAGTTCAAAGTTTAAAAAAGAAGGCCTTAATTAAATATAGTCTACATAATAAAAAATATACCATCATAAATTTATGTTAAATATACAAAATTAAACAATTGGAATCATATAAGTAACAACAAATAATTATTAATAATAAAGTAAATGTCAAAATCATAAAATTAGACAATAAATATACAAATAAAAAAAATGTTAGAAATAAATCCATCTTAAAGATTTAGAGCAAAAGCTAATTATGTAGTAATGTCCGGCGATATTACTCCTTATTAAGAGCATCAAAAAAGATTTCCCCCGTTATTTATGATTATATAACAACATACTATTATGATGAAGGATATACGCAATTGCTAATTATAATGCTACACCCAATGTAACTACCCCCGTTGTTGTGACCATTTAAACAGTTGTATTTGCCTTTTATGAGTTTTCTGAACACCATTTCTTGGATCTATCAACCATAGCTAAGCCTTAAGTGATAAAAAAGTAATATTTATTGACTATGTAATATTGGAAAACCTAATGATCATACCCAAGTCTTTAAGCGAAGAAAATAGTATCAGACAAACTAGTTGCGAACCATCCAATGCTACTACCCCCGTTGTTGTGACCTTTTAAGCAGTTGTTTTTGCCATTTAATGAGTTGTGTATCATAATTTTTTATATGTTTAGCTATAATAGAATCATATTTTATGGTTCGATTTAAAAAAAATGAATACTTACTGTGAGATAGTACAACATTCAGAGTTCTATTTCGATATTAGTAAATACTTTTTACTGATAACTTGATCGTCATTTGGTGTGGATTACTCAAAACATTTTTATATGTATTTCTATAAATTCTATTAATTTAATGATGGTTCCTCGTTAAAAGATAGGTTTACCCGTGTATTTTTCCATAAATTTTTTGAACGTAGATGATTAGCAATGGATAAGGTTATATTACATGCAATAAGCATCTTTGTGAGATCAGAGTTAAAGTTTGACTTGATGTATTCATCATTAACTTGATTTTTTAGATGAATATCCATGCTCTCGATATGAGATGAGGATAATGAGTGGCGTGTAATTCTAGACAGGGGACTAAAGGCACATTTATATCGACAAATCCGACAAAACAATCTGTTTCTCATCCGGTAAGTATTTTCCAAATTCCTGGGCCTCCATTATCATAAATCCATACAGAAGGCGACGTTATTTTAGGCATTTTATTCAGTTCTCTATCGACTATCACCATCTAATATTATATTAATATTGAATAATAAAGGCGGGAATGATAACGTTCTTGATTGATAGAAGAAGATGTCTATTATTTAATCAATGACGCCATGCGTATTTATTCTTTCCTCCTCGCACACTTTTCTATTCTTACCAAAATTATCACCCTTAACTATAATTAAACAAGGACATTTGCAAGAAGTACTCGGATGTCGATCCCCAATTCTACTTTGAGTCCAACAAGGACTTATATTTATAACTTTGCAACAAATCCTGGGAGTTTTTTATGATCACACACTAATGCTCAATCAGGTTTAAGATATATATGAATCTATTTAGGAAAGGATGTTCACTACTCAGGAATTAAATATAATGAAATGTGCTAAGGAAAAGACAAAATTAATTCTTCAGACTACAAATTCCAAATTTGTTTCTTTTAAATAAACACAAATGTATTTTATTTTCCTTTCAGCTGTTTTCATAAACTCACTCCTGTAGGATTTAAAGCAGCTGACTCTATGCACTATAAACTCAAAAAAGGTATTACTTAGGATTTGGATTTTTGTACTAATTTATATTCAGAGCCTTAGTCCGCTCAGAAATACTGAGCGGGCTCCCGCTCAGTTACTAATTTTGTGAACGCACTCCCACTCGTTTTGTTAAGCAATGCGCGCACTCCCGCTCAATGAAAAATGAGCAGCGCTCATTCTTTCGCTCGTATTTGAACTTGACAGCTCTTTATGTATGCAAGTTACAAAAAAATAAAATACAATTCAATTTGTTTCCCCTTTTAAACTTGTTTTACTAAATAGATAATAGCAAAAAAGACATTTTGATACCAAAATCATGTCTCTAGCTTAAATATTAAGGAAGTTATGACCAATTTATCATTAGAATTTCACGCCATTTGTTCATAGTGTTAAATCTGTTTTGTTATAACCTACACCAAAATCTGTAATATAATAAATTATGATATTTCAATAAAACAACACCACTTTCTTAAACATCAACAGAATTGAATGAAATTTTCATGAATTACCGAATACAGTACTGTACAAAAGATGAAATTTTAAAATACCTTCAATTGAATTGTATAATATGAAGTTTGAGTATATGAATACAAAGCTCTCCATACAATTAATGATATTTATTTTAAAAAAAGGAGAGGTTAAAAATTAAGACTAAGTACTTTGATAATGCGCAGTAATAAAAATTGAAAGTGCTAATGTCGGGTCAAAATTGATGTACGTCGCATTAACCAATTTTTTTAAAGACTTTGTTAAATACTAAGAAAATACATTTTTTGATTGGCCATTTTAATTTTTATTTAATCCATTACACTTTATTTGTAGTTTTGAAGGCTATCTTGAAATGACTTTATGATTTATGAAAACCACGCATTAATTGCAATAGATGATAATAATCCAAATGATTGGTTTAATTAAAATAGGTATATCAAGAAAAATATATATGTCTTTTGGTGTGCATTGGGCACAAAAAGTTTGGGAACCACTGTCTTAGGGGACATGTAATTTCGACGTATCGTGCAATTTCTTTGATAATTAGTTTGAGATTAAACACAGGGTTCTCAAGTTTTTTAACTTAGGTTTGTTTAGATTTTGAGATCTTATGTAAATTTACAATAGAAAAATATCAAGAAATCGTATTTCAGTTTGTAAAATTCGTTTTACAAAAAAGAAAGATTTATCTTCCATCGTAATTTCCACACACACGAAGGAGATGACAATGTCTATGAGGGAACTAATGTCCGAGTCTTCATAGAGTGACCAGCTCCATCAACCGAAGACAGCAGAGAGCCACAACAGATACAACATAAAAAAATATTCTAGCTTTTGTAGAAACATAACTTTAACCGTCTTTTCTTGTAATCTTTAAAATTATTCGTTAACTCTCAAATTTTTCAATGTTATCTCATTGGATGCATCAACTGAAAAATTAGTTCAAATTTATATCAATGAGCTAAAATTCGAGGGATTTTTCGCTCTTCTAAAATGGCGAGTGCGCTCCCGCTTTTGATTGTTATTCAAACAATGAACGCGCTCTCGCTCAAGTATTGTGAGCGGCGCTCTGAAGAGCAGCGCTTACTAATACTTTGTTTATATAAAACAAGGGCCTTTGTGTAGAATTCCTGTCATTTCTTACTTAGCCATTGAAAAGATAATTGTTGTGTCTTGACGAGGTTGAGGAGATACAAACTATTTAAACCAATGAATCCAGGATGACCTAGAGAAATGAGGGGAGAAAAGACGTGGAGGAATAAAACAAAGGTTATTTATAAGAACATCTATATTCTTATTCGTACAAAAACCTACTCTAATAGATACATAAAATACTAGACTATTTATACTTAAAACGAGGTAAAAGACTGTACTTTACACATATATATATACACAAGAAAATAAGAGAAGAGAAGAAGGGGGAAGAAAACACGAATACATTACAATAATTAATTAATTCAATGCATAAAATAACTAAAACTATTCTCTAAATAATAATTTGCAGTTGGTACCATATGTTTTTTTTTCAATTCTTTCGTATCACTTTTGTCAGTTAAAGTTGAGTACTGGAACTGATTTATAACAAAGAAATAAAGTTTAGTGACGTCATAAAGGCCCCAACTTTTTAGTTTTAGGACTGTATTCAGGACTGGACTGGACTAGACCGAAGTGGAGGGGACTGTAGTCTTTGGTCCTTAATATGGACCGACAAAAACTATTTGCAATAGGCCCTTTTTGTCGAGTATCAAAAAAAAGTTGCAGCCACAAAATAACTTTATAAATTTTAGTACTGGACTGGACCGAGACTGAACTAGAGGGGATTGCGGTCCGATAAGGACCGACGCAACACTACTTAGGATTAACAATTCCTTTCTTTTTTTAGGAAATAAATAAAGGTTTGACAGATTCATAGAAATCAATTTAATTATACACTTAAGTAATTGTAATTACATATTACGGGAAGTGGTTTAATGATTTGGATCTATAATTAAATCTCCATATCACGTAGTTGCTTCCCTCATATACGAAGTGTATACAATTTCAATTAAAACAAACCATATCGCTAGGGGAGACGGGGGATTTTCTACTCTTATTGTTTTGAGTAGTAATGGGATGATTAATCCGAATCGGAGAATTGGATGTTTTTTATGGAATCGGAATTGCCATGGGGAAAATAATATTTAAATTTGCAATTGCAAATCTTATTCATTATTATTAATTAGTGATATTTACTTTTGTATAAGGGGAAAAAATAGTTGCCCCGCTCCAATTTAGGAATTTTTGCTTCTTACAAGAAAATTTAATAATTGAATTTTAATCAAATTTTTCAAAGTTATTTTCGAAATATTTAATTTTCTGTGAGTATCTATATATTTTTGAAATTTTTCACGAAAAAATTGAATACTTGAATTTTTTTTCATAATATATATTAAATGATAAATTTAATTTGAAAATTAAAAAATGTATATTTGTTTAAAGCAACTGAAGATTTAAAAAAAAAAATTTCCAAAACATTTTTTTTTGTGAACAAATTCGTTTTTTGAAATTTTTCTCCAAAAAATATAATTTTTGGTGAATAACTGTACATTTTTGAATTTTTTTTCCGAAAAATTTAATATATGAAATGATAAAAAATCACAAAAATGTTTTCGTGAACAACTGTAGATTTTTGACATTTTTTTCTATGAAATTTAATTTTTGGAGAAAAGCCATGGGTTTTTGAAATTTTTTGTCAATAGTTGTAGATTTTTGAAAAAAATATTTAAATATCAAATTGTATATTTGAAATTTTTTTTTTAATTTAATAATTTAAATGTAATTGTTGATATTTTTTCCAAAATTGATCTTTTCAAATAAAAAAAAGATCCAACCCCCCTAAAATATATACCTGTGGACGCACTGACAGATCTTTTAATCTATTAATGATCATGTTTTTGATTCGTCCCCTGAAATCAAATCATTTATTCACACTAATTAAATCTATTTCGAAATTATATAATGGCATAAAAATATATAATTTGTGAAAACGTAAAAGTGCGAGGATTCTAGGGACCAACGTCCAGAGAATCCCCCCAAATTTTACTCTATTTAATAATCAATAATTATAATTGATTCTTAAATTAAATTTTAGTGGAAATAATTTGAGTAGGTTTACTAAAATCTACCATCACCACTTTCTCTTTCCATAACAAGATTTTCTCCCCCCCTAGACTCAACTCTACTAGATACTAATCCTACAGCAACCTAATATATTAAAATAAATGGATAATTAAAAGGTAATAATAAATTCTGTTATTGCTATACAAAGATTAAATAATTTTTTATCTCAATAGGTAAGTAAATTCAATGGTTATCAGAAGTGGACTTAAGAAGGTTATAGAAAAAGTCTGTTTGTTATTATGGATATACATATATTTTAAACGCCTATCTAACTTTACTTATTTAATTTAAATATTATGATAAAAATAAAACTTAAATATATATATCAAAAATTGTTATTTTATTTATATCAAGGTGGTGGAAGTGGTCGTTAAAAAGTATCTTGGACTTATATTGAAAATATATCCTTTTTTATCATTCATTCATAGCTATTTCATTGATTCATACTCTTTCAAATTAAAATTAGAAAAATAAAAAAATTTAACATCTAATTCATTAATTTCCTATATCTATACTTTTCTAGATTACAACATATTGAATTATCTGGTTGAGTTTTGGGAAATAAAAGTTCTTGGTACAGAAAGAGAGAGATATATATAAAAAAAAGGAAGAATAATTAGAAAGGGAAAGTGGTGATGGTAGATTTTAGTAAACGTGCCCAATAATCTCACAAATCCATGATTAATATTTTGAAAGAACAAATTAAATTTATATATCAATTAAAAAATTGGAATAAATATTAATATACTTTCTAAAATAAATTGTTTCAAAATACTTTATTGACATCTTTAAGCTTATATAATTATTATTAATACCATCTATTTAAAGGATCCTCTATGTTTTTAACATAATTATTCACGGCCTTACCTCGCTAAAACACAAATGCCCCATGTATTTTGTTTTCAGATCTCGACTCCCTCGTTTCGCTTGATGTGTCATGGGCTATTTCCTAATTTATTCTTATAAAAAAAATACACGAAGTCATAAGTTATTCAATACTTTTACTCCGCTTCCAAAAGGAAATGAATACAATTTCTTGTTTATCCCTCGTCGTTTATATAATACATGTATGTATATATATATATATTAGTGTTGAGACTCGGTACAGCACCCAATTTTTTTTTCGGTTCGGTCTTAAGTGACTTTCTTTAAACGCATTAGGCCCGACTTTTCGGCAATAGGTAACTTCGTATAAAACATATTCGTATAAGGATATTTCGTATAAATATATGGGGCAAAACAGGGCAGGTACTTTTGTCATTGTCATTGGCAATTGGGGGTGGATGTAAGGGGCTCTTAGTAGTTACTTAAGTATCGCTGGTACTCGAAAACACCCCCAACATTCGGGGTATAAAATGACAATTCATAAAGTCTATGACCCGTTTCCTCATAAATTTAGATGAAAATACGGCAAATTTCTTGCTTTAAGACCTCCATACTTCACGCACGATAATTCATAACTGAACTGACCAAGCGTACTACTGTCCAAAAGCGTTTGTAGTCTACAACAACACCTTTACAACGCTTTATCGTATGATCATCTGATGTGACCAATGAGGAACAAGATATACTTACTTAAAAAAGAGGGCGGGAAATACGAAATGACTTTTTCCCCAATCTAAACAAATATGAAGTACTAATTGTTTTTTGTGGCTACAGCTTTTTTCGAGACTAAAAAAGAAAAGAGTATCTTCCAACTGTTTTTCTTCCCCCTTTTTTACTGTTTTTATCATTAGGAATTGTAATATCTACATGTTCAATTCTACATACAATAAAACACAACAGATATGCACAAAAAAGTTCATTAACGATAATTGAAAACTCTTTCAATTTAATCATCCGTTCCCTTAATTTAATTTATAGGAATCTTCATTATAGCAGCTCCTTTGATGAACAGTTGAAACAGTGGGGAACACGAAATGTCTACCAATGAAATGAAGGCAACGATATAATTTTTGTTTAAATGCAGAATCCAAAACTGATATAAGTTTTTATCTAGGTCGTCAGGTTGAAGAAATATCTGATATTATTATTATTATTATCACTGGAGACTATTATCGTTCAGAACCATTTTTCATCATTAACAAAATCACGAACTGGAAGGTCAATAAATAAAACTAATGTAAAAGGGTTTTTTATGATTATAAAAATGTTTTTATTGATTCTGTCATCTGTTCTGAACTCAACAGATTCCCATTTTTAGGATAAAATTGATGAAAAACGACGTTTTTCTATAGACCATATAACTTATTTATCGTTCATAGTGATCAAAAATATCATAGCTCTTGTCTATTATAGAAAATATTGAATGTTTCATACAAAAATCTATTCAAAAAATATGCATCTTCAAGGATTTTTTGAAGTGATCCCATTTTTTAAGGGGTTGTACTCACAATTATGTAACATTATCTTAATAATGTTATCTACTTCAAGTAATGGTAATGACGTCATACACTGTAATAAATAATTAAAATTAATATCACAATATAACACATGCGCTTCGTATCAATTCAAGTAAAGTAGATTCTAATAATATATGAAATATTGAAATTCCTAACACATCATGAATAGATATCTTAATTCTTGCAGTCCTGAAATCTTGGAGTCGACTTTGCTCTCTTATGAAGACTGAAAACTTTCCTTGGATGAATTTTCATACCGTCACGTCGTCCTTCGTGGAATAAAAGTGTCGTTTTTTTTATCATTTTTCATCCTAAAACTGGAAATATGTCGAGTTCAGCATAAGATACAGAATCAGTAATAGTATTTTTGTAATAACTAAAAACCCTTTCACATCAGTTTTATTCATCGTACTTTAATTTGGAGATTGTTTTAGTCATGAAAAATGACTCTGAACGATAATAGTCCCTAATATATATGGGGTGAAATAAACCCTATATTCAAAGTTTTTGGGGCGACTTTGGGAGAGTCTGACCTCAAGTTTCCGACCGACTTTTTTTTGTCAGTCTTGGTTTTTAAGATGTCATGACATAGTACTATACACATTGGTACAAGTTTTGTCCATGTACCTTATTGTTCAAAAAACCCGTTCAGTGGTTATTTTCAAGGGGTTCTGGAGGCTAGACACAGCAGGGGGGTCAGACCGATAAAAAAAATTACATGTTCTAGGTACCATAAGTAATTTCAGGGGGTCAAACCTTCTGTACCTTATGGGATGAAATCTTCCATGGTAGACTCCCAGACTAAAAGGATTAATAAGAATAATTTGTGTATAGAAATTTACAATAATTTGTCGAAGGATAGCAATGCAATCCACACTTGACTTTGAAAAATATTGTTCTAGCTTGCTTTTGTGTTGATTGATGATCTCAAAAAACAGAAGGGAAAAAACTACGAAAAAATGTAAGCCTATCAAATAGTTTTCATTTGATATAAATTATTCCATTAATAATCAGATCATTACTTGGACATATTCATTCATCGTTTGCTTCCTCTTTTTTAATTAATCTAATTTGTACATTTTTTCAAACAATATTAGGCGCAAAACTTGGAGCACATACATACACCCAAACAAAAATGTACAAGGTGGTTCAGATAAATTGGGAAACATATTAAAATCTTATAACCAACGAACTGGATGGGTTAAACCCATATATTTTAATTATATGGAAGCTACCTTTTCTGAAATTCAATTATTTATAATATGCTCCGCCTCTCTTGATAATCTCAGCCACACGGCGCCGGAAGATTTGGCAGACCCGGTCGACATCGTGGAGATCTAGCTTTTCATTTCTATGGGTAGTGGACTTCTTATACGCTTCCACAGACGATTGATACTTGGTATAGCCTCATGTTTTATCCCCCACAAAGATATAAATTGCATGGTTCAGGTCCAGCCTATTTGCAGGCCAAAAATCCGGGCCCGAAAAGTGAGGACATTTTGTATTCACGACATCTTGCACTTTTTTGGCCTTGTTGGCCGAGGGACTGTCTTATTGGAATGGGTATTGTTTCTTCCTTGGGCTACTCTATCTATCCAACGAATGACCACTTCCTCATGCACCTTCAGGTACACGCCCGCCTTCACCGTTTTCACCCTTCTTGAAAAGGGGGGAGGGGCATGACGTTAAGCCTCTCTAGAGATGACACCAAGGATCATGGTTTGTTTCGTCTTTACGATAGAGGGGACCTTCAAAGGATCTGAACAGATCCATTTTCATTCCTGTGGTTGCATGAAAGGTCAACCTTGAAAATTATTATATTTTAACTTTATAATCCTCTAAAATGGTGTATTGACAAAAGGGATAATCAATTTTGGCTACTTCAAGTGCTGCTTCCGGAGCCTCTAAAATTGTTCATAACAATCATTTGTTCATAGAATGAAGGATAATTTGTCGTAGAAGAAAAGTTATGTAATTAACACTCAATTTGAAGAAAAATAATTATAGCCTGGTGTTGTGTTGTTGGACTCCATATTTTCTTTGTAAAAGTACAACTCTAAAAAATCTACTCAAACCCTTCATAAACCTACTTACAAAAAATAAATGTTTCTCTTCACACTTAAAGTCGTAATTGCCTTCGTAGGTATTAATAGCATTAGTTGAAGAAGGCCTTCCCCACTACAAAATACTATATATGTACAAATATACTCCTACTTATCCCAATTAACTGTCTAATACGATAAATTAGATCCCAGGGATAAAGTCATATTAGGTATTAATGATATACAAATTATAAAAGATGGAAGGAAATCATCGAAGCAATCAGATTATTATGCTAACACAAATAGACTTTGAGCTTTAGGGGAATTTTCCTCTTAAATAGGATTATCTTCTGTTGGACGAATATGAATATGTTATAATTATATTCAGTTCTATGTATGAACAGAATGTCCAATTACGCCGAACTTTAATATTTGTGTAAATATAGAACCAAGGTTGGAAATATTATGGTGCGGATAAAGTAATTTCCTTTAACTAAGTATATCTTGGTCTTATTGGTCAAAGCGGATAATACGATATAGTGTCGTAAAAGGTTTTAGTATATTCTACAAACGCTTTTCGGACGATATTTTGCTTGGCATGTTCAGTCATTAATGATTGGGTGTCAAGTATGGAGTTCTCAAAGAAATAATTTCCCCATATTTTATTTTTTACTACCTAAAAAAGAAAAACGTGTCGAAAGCGAAACAAGAAAATTTGTGATGTATACGAGGCGGATCCTCTTACAGTACAAATTGCACAATAGTGGTGGGAGCTACTTCCCTCCCCCCCCCTCAATTCTGCCTCTACTCTGAACAACTAGAACGATTGAAGATGACGATCGAACAGAAGAGGCAAGCATTGGTGAATAGGAGACATCATCAAGACAACACCAGGCCGCAAAAGTCCTTGAAGACGCGCCAGAAGCTCCTTGAGCTCGGATGGGAAGTTTCTATTCATCCAACCCACAGTCTGAGCCTGACACCAAGTGACTACTACCTGTTTCTGTCTATGGGCATCGCGCTTAGGGTACAAATTTGGCATAGAAAGGGTCCTGTGAAAATTGGTTCTCCGATTTTTTTGCCAATAATAACAAGGTCTTCGTGGAGTAAGGCATTATGAGGCTATATACTTGTTGGCAACAAGTGTTCAAACAAAACAGAGCATAATTGGCTGAAATCGGAATTAAAACAGTGGCTCTCAAATGGGGGTGCACGTACCTCTTGGGGTACTTGGAGGCACTCCAAAGGGTACTTGAGATTTGAAAAAATATATCACAAGTGTTACATAAATCAGAAGTGTCCGCAGGGGTGGACTGAAAAGGATTTTTAACCAAAAAATATTAATATTTTGAGAAAAGCTAAGAATTTTTGAATTTTTTTTTCTACAAAATTTAATATTTGAAACTTTTCTCCAAAACGTTTAATTTTTCGTAAACAGCTGGGGATTTTGATTTTTTTTTCCAAAAATACTTCGTTTTTTGAGAATCACTATGAATTTTTGAACGTAACTAAAATAACTAGATTTACTAATTTTACTAAAAAGTAACTAAATATTTTTTAATTTTTTTTCCAAAAAAATTAGTTTTTTGAGAACAAAATGAATTTTTGAATTTTTTTCTGAAAAACTTAATATTTGAAACTTTTCTCCAAAACATTTAATTTTTTGTATGAGTGTGGATCTTGAATTTTTTTTCAAAAAAACTTATTTTTTTGAGAATCACTACAAATTTTTGATTTATTTTGAGAAAAGCTATGAATTTTTGAAATTTTTTTCTACAAGATTTAATATTTGAAACTTTTCTTTAAAATTTTAAATTTTTGTACACAGAATGGATTGTTGAAGTGTTTTTCCAAAAATTTATTTTTGAGAATTAATATTAATGTTTGACATTTTTTTGTGAATAACTTAATATTTTTGAGCACTTTTTACAAAAAAATTAATTTCTTTTGAATAACTATGAATTTAAAAAAATAATTTAAAAAAATTTTTTTTGAATAACTAAGGTTTTTTGAAATTTTTTACCAATTTTTTTATTTTTGGTGTATGAAATTTTGATTTTTGTTTCCCAAAAGTTTAAATTTTTCCAATTTATTTTCAAAAAAATTCCAAGAACCAACCCCTCCCTCCAAATAATAATCCTGCAGAAGCCCCTGTCGTTGACGCTAAAAATTTCTATCTGATGGTAAGGGGTTTAAATAAATATTTTACAAGTTGTACATCACTAAAAATAGGTTTAGATACCTGCTCTAACATACCTAGTGTCCTTGCACCATAGAGTCCTTGAGAGCCACATAGAACGATATGTCTGTTCCAGTACAGCATTGATAAATTTTAATTGTTGGCTTGTCTACGGTAATCTCTTTGCCCTTTAATATTAGTTTCTTTGTCTTCTTTACAAATCGATCCCTCTGATGATGTTCTTCCTTCCTTCATTTTCCAAACCACTTGGTACTCATAACATACATTCTAATTTACGTCGTGTAATAACCTAGTCGACCATTGACTCTAATTATTACTTTTCAATGCCTCAATAAACTTAAGTCAAATTACTTAATAGTTGATCAATATTCACCTAATTTTTTAGGTGAATATAACGGACTATTTTGTCCTTATGTGTGTAGTTATATTTCTTACATGTTGTTGCTTTTACCATTCTTTCTGTGTTTATCTTTTGAATAAATTTCCTGAAAGGAGAGTAGGTTACCCCATTGTGAGCTATTTCACTCATGTGGCATTTGTCGATGACTCAGCAGAGAGTAACTCAGGCTAAAAAGATAACTTTTAGGTGAAGCGTACTTGTTCCTTTGGTCTTGTAATCGTTGGGCATTTGCTTAGGCCGGAAGATGGAGTCAAAACAAAGGCCAGGAACATCATGGATACAAGGTGTTTAATCTTCTAGATAGGGACGACTTCAGCTATGTAACGGCGATCCACCTGTTGTTGTTCCTGTTTCTGTGGTGTCGACGGTGAAAACTTTTTCGTTTCAGAATAATTTCAGACGATAGGTTTGGCTAATCTTCAATTGTCTCAAGATCTTGGTGGAGCATTCCAGGCCCTTAGCTATAACATCGGGCCAGAGGAGGTGAGCCTGGCTCTGGACATAGGAAGTGAAACCCAAGTATTTGACAGTCCTATTCACCGTTCTGGTACTCACAGAGCAGTCCTTTGGTCAGCTACGACATTGGCTTGGTTGGAGTCGTCTCAATTGAGATTCATCAGGCTGGTAAGAAACAAAGGGGTCCTCTTCCTGTCGCTTGAGAGCTTTTGGGCCACTATTTGACACCGTACTTCGTTCGGGGGGTTTAGAACATGGTAGATGGTGGTCTTGAGGAGGCTTTGGCACTGTTCTCTGCTCTAGCTGATTCAGCAATAGTCTCTCTTTGTGGCAAAATCGGAACCAAATAGTTGCTGAGACTCACAACCTTAAACATATGCCTGATAACTCGACTGCAAGGCCCTCGTTATTATTTTTCATCTTATATAAGTATATAAAGAACTACTTGTATGGCGAACATAAACTTTTAATAATCCTAATTACAACAAAAGAAAATGTAGCTTATTTGGAAAGTTTTTAAAACATGCTAACTTTTTATCTGTAAACTTTTTCTTGTAAAGTTCTTAATTAAAAAGTCATTTGTCTTAATAAAACTAAGTTTTCCTTACTTGAAATTTGAAGGAAATGGGATAATGTATGAGGCTTATATTTTTCGTAAGTCCATGGAGAAAAAATTCTTTGATACTAAAAAATAAGGTAAATCCTTAGTATTTCTCATATGTAAATAAAAGAAACCTAATATTTTGTTGCAATTTGGATAATATGTTTTTTTTGGAAAAGTTAAAGAGCTTAGTTTTGAAAGGGACTAAATTTGAATTTGTTACTTTAAAATCTTATATTTTTACACTGTGATTTCAGCACCACTGAATGACCATAACCATGGTGACCATTATTATGGTCACCATGGTTATCATTTTTCTTTTATTTTTCAAGGGAGAACAAGTAATTTTTTGAGCGATTAATTAATTCAATGTTAAAATAAACCAGAGGAACGACTTTCAAGGAAAACATATTTATAGGGCCTTTTTACCTGTTACCAGTTACAAATACGCTATTTTCGTAGCGGATTTTTTTTTCAATGGATGTAAAAAAACCTATTTACAAGTTAGAAAGATCCTAGGCAATGAATGACCCCTGAACAACAACCCATGACTGGATACAAGGAATGAATACTATTCACTTCTCAATATTACCCCCGCTGGAGAACTCAGGCTTTGGAATGAATGAGGAGTTGGCCTTTCAAACTTTATAACTCACAAGAGGAATACTACACTTGTCCTCAGGTACAAAGGAACTAGGTGTTTTTGACCGCCAACTGCTTTTTTAATTGCTTTTTGCGATATAATTTCCAAAAAAGAAGATCATAATTTAAATAATAAAAAATAATAATCGTAACAGTTTTGGAAAATACAAACTTTTTTGGATTGGTAACTAGAAAAAACCACTAAGAATTACTGAATTTTCATTAATTGACCATGATATACAATTTGAGTAATCAATGCGCTGATACAATTTGACAAAATGCAGTGAAATATCTTTTCTTTTGTAAATTAATTTGATTAAAAAATCAGATTGATTCAACTTAAGAACCATCTAGCGAGTACAAAATAATGTATGAAAATACGCCACTGGGTGCACTGTATATATTGCTCCCTGATTCATTTACCAATACAATATAAAGACAAAAAAGAGTATGATATACATTGATCACTTTATAACATAAATGAAATCTTATCCTAATCATTTAAAAAAAACGGGAAGTACTTTATGTACAGTTTAAAAAAAATGAATGTGGCCTTAAATGAGGTTTTACATGTTTTACCTTCATTATATAAGGCCCAAAGCGACAGGAAGAGGACCCCTATGTTTCTGACTAACCTGATGAATCTCAACTGAGACGACTCCAACCAAGCCAATGTCGAAGCTGACCAAAGGATCGCTCTGTGAGTACAAGAACTGTGCATAGGGCTGTCAAAGACTTGAGTTTCACTTCCTATATCCAAAACCAAACTCACCTCCTCTCGGCCGCCGTCATAGCTGAGGGCCTGGAGTACTCCGCCAAGATCTTGAGACAATTGAAGATTGGTCAAACCTATCTTCTAAAATTTATCCCAGACGAAAAAAATTTCACCGTCGACTCCTATGGAAACCTCCAGCAACTACATTGAGAAACCCTGCTGTAGATGATTAAATCCATTTTTCCATTAGGTTTGTAGGCAGAAATATGTGTTGTTTTTGACACATTAATCATAATAAGAGTAGTGTTGATGTGCTCATGGAATAATTGATTACATAATTTATTAGTGAATGATGCTTTTTAGAGTTTATTTCATGTTTGTGTACTCAATAATTATCCCTTACTTTTAGCTTTAATTCGGCTTATTTTGTATAATAAATCATAATAGTGAAAATACATAATATCTAACATTATTTATATTTATCAATGAATAAAATACTCTGGAGTTATTCTCTTGAATTCAATGTGTGTACGTTCGCGCCCAGGTGATTCCTAGATAAAGAAATATACTTTATGTATATGGATTTCACCAAAAGGTTACAAGGTTAGATGGAGTAATTGCAATACTATAATGTTTACTTATACTTAATCAGTGCAACTCCATCTAACCAATTTAAGAACATTAAAAAAAAAAAATGCTGATGGAAGATAATTCACATTTCAATTTCAGATAGCCACAGGAATTTTGTTTTTCAGCACTCCACGTACAGATTGTGGTAAAAACAAGGTATTGAGCGTTCGAGTTGAAGATACCTCGGGCGATCGAGGGTACTTGGGACTGGGCCCCTGGTATCATTAGATATAATTCATCAAATGCATCCAAACATTTTCGAACTTTGCAGAAGATACTCAAACTTTTTAGTTAGAGCAAAAAAACAAAAACAAAAAAAAACGAGCTAGTTGTTGGTGTAAAAGCAAACTTGCTATTAATATTTTATGTTTATATTTTACTGATTTTAGATGGTAATGTTTTTAATTTAGATATATGAATATTTTATAGTTTGTAGGCCTTAATCTGGTGAATAAATTCTAAACTCTAATGTTTAATTATATTTTTTAATATCGTGGAATATCAGTTTTTAAAGTACATAAAGCTTTTTTATAAATAAGAAAAAAAAAAGTTTATTTCATTTTTTTTTTTTACTTCATACAGAAACCTTTCCGGACAAAAAGCTAGGGGGGGGATACATTTTTTCTCCGTTATTTTTTTAAATTAGTAAAACGGATTTCTATTTACTATACACAACTTTTGAGGGGTCAGAATGCGTGATAGCTCAATTTTGGGCTCCCCTGATACCCTTAATGTACATGTATTAGAATTAATCCTATTTACGTATTGATAGTATTAAATTAATCTTGTGGTTCGTCCCTTTTAAAGCAGCTTGAGGGATGTACTCCAACTTCGAATAGGATTGTCAATGGAGTGTTGGTAAAAAGAAGGGAACCACTTTTGCAAATATTAATAGAAATGAGATTTAAGGTTAATATAGTTGTTTCCCGTTGTGGAGGATCGATCATCAGTAGCTTATTTGTTTAAACTGCTGCGCACTGTGTTCTTGATTTGGATTCATCCGACTCATATAGATGAATCTTTTGTAAGTATATAAGTTTATATTTTGTTCTAGAAATTTTTTTGTTGTTGAATTTGGGGGGAATATTCCTTCTAACTCCCAATACCCCTCAGGTTCCATAGTCTATTATTTGAAGTATTGAAATATATTTGTGAATTTTTCCTATTCCTACAAAGGAAAACGAATTAATTTAAGAAAAGGAACTGATCTTTTCTGTCTATTGTATTTGCTTTAAATATATCATGTATTGAATGTCCTTTTGCAGGTTTACGCGGGTGGACACCAGGGTGTAAACTCATGAATAAAATATTAGGGTGAAAAGTTTTTTAAACATAAAAAACCTTACAGAAATAAAACGGTATAACTTTGTCATTAATTATTTTGAAAATCATAAACAAGAACTAGGAATTTCACTTTAAATCAACCGTTCAAGCTATTTGTTTGGCATTGTTTAATATTACAGTTCCAGAGGTAGAGATTAATCTTATAGGTAAATATTAATTACATTTTCTTTTATAAGTATAATTGATATATAAACCATCTTTAATAGGTAGTGCAAGGGGTTATATGAATTCTACAGTTCAAGTATGTTATTCTCATCTTATAAGAGTCGACCTCAATGTCCATAGTGTTGATAGAAAACCTTCTATTAAAACCCTACTGTCTTATAACCCCAAAAAGTTCAGTCTTGTGCTTGTATACTCCCGTAAAGGATACATACACTGGTGATTCCGGGGTCCCTGAACAATGAAAGTAAACGGACTATGTACATTAGTGGGAGTGATTTCTATGGGATATGGATGTGGAAAAACTTTGGTTCTTTAAATTTCAATGTTTCATGCACTGTAGATTGGGTCATGGATACTATATCAGTAAGGGACTTCAAATCAAATCAAAGCATTTTTGAATTACTCAGTTTTCTGATATAGGAAAATTCCCCGGATAAAAATTAAATTTTAATAAAAATTGTTGACTACGTCATATGGGGGATTTTTTTAATATATCTTTTGATATATATTCCTTTAATTATGTATGTACTATATGACTAAATTTTTTCTATTTTAAATAAAACTTTGAAGAATAGCACCTGTGCCATGTTTAATTTATTAGAGTTGTAAATCGTGGGCATATCCACTATATTAAAAAGAGAAAAAGGATAAAAAAATATGGTCTGCAGGATAAAAAATTTAATATTTTAAATGTTTTTCAAAAAATTTATAATTGAAATTAAATTTTTCGAAAAAATATTACAAGAATCGACAGTTGTTCACAATAAAAAAAAAATCATTTTGTGAACAGCTATTGATTTTTGAATAATTTTTACCAAAAAAATTAATCATAATGATTTAATTTAATTTAAGTCTTCTTTGTCTTCCTGTGTGTCACTTAATTCATCTTGTTTAGTTTGTACATAAGGTGCATAAATGAGCTGTGTTCAAAAAGTAAGATGACAATATTTGAAAAAATATTTTATTCATTGATATACAGGGAGCGAGGATCAAATTGTCGCCAAAATATTTTTCTACAAAAAACAACACAACATATACATTTTTAAACTTTCTTCTTGAAAATCAAAACTATGACGAGTATATAGGTTTAGAGTAGCCATTCATTCGATATAATCACCGTTGGCATCAATAACAGCCTCATTACGGCCTCTGAACCGGCCGCAGGCTCTTCTGATCATCTCATTGTCTGTTGCCGAATACCTCCTTGATGGAGTCCGTCAGGCTGGCCTTGGTGCTATGGGGATGTCGAGACATTGCCCCAGACAAAATAGTCCAAAGGATTAAGGTCGGGAGAGTTAGGAGGCCACAAATCCTTGGTTACGACGTCATAACAGTTCTCGGTTAACCACTGCATGGAGATTTTGGACACATGGCCGGGTGCTGAGGCCTGTCCACACCTAGGTAGCCCAGATCTCTCGCCATGGCCTTCATGGAACTGGTAGGGTCATCTTTAACCATCTTCTTCACCAAGTTGGTGTCCTTGACCTTCCTGTCGGCGCCCTCCTCCTTGGGTGCCCTCTTTATGGTGGCATCAACATCCCAGGTGTCCTCTAGCTTCTTACAGATACGCTGAAAAGTCTGTAAATTCACTTCTAAGGTTGAAGCAATATTTGAATTGGAGATTTCACCTCCATTATTAACCAATGCCATGACTACGGCGGACCTCAAAAGCTCCTCGTTCCACTTATAGCTCTTTATCTTCTCATATGATGACGGCATGATGCTAACTGAACTACTTATCGTCAGCTGACGAGCCTAGCTTTCCTATTTGGTAACGGGTTTTTTATTTGATAATGTCGTCTTCAAGTTATCAAGGTTTAAAGTAGGCGACAATCTGATCCCCGCTCCCTGTATATGTTGCCCCCTTTTAAAGTAATCCCCCTCAGGTACAATATTTGTGTGTTAACGTTTTTTTCTGTCCTGGAAGCACTTTTCGGCATAGGCTTGAGCTCTTCCAGCGATGCACTCCTTATCACCTCAATCGTTACAAATTTTCGTCCCTTCATGGGACAAGGTTTTTCTGTTCAGCTCCTCCTTTGTTAGATATTTAAAGTCAGCCTCCTCGCCCTTCAGCCTTTGACCTATTTTCAACTGCCTCACTGATATAAAAGAATACTTTTGATACTGACAGTAGGTTATTCTCCATTACTTTAATGTTTCGGATCGCATGAGATCAAATAGTGTTCAACTGTCTACAGCTCCTAACTGAGTTTAATATGCTTCCCCAAGGAATTGAAATATGGATAAACCTGTGCTTTAGTCCGTACTTTTGTCATTTTTTAAAGGACCGGAACGGAAACTGATGGCTCGAACTTGACTCAGAAAATATGGGGACGACTTTAGCTCTGTTATAAACTATAAAAGTGAAATATTTAGTGACAAAGTTACTCCGTGTTTTCAGAGTTAACCGCTCAAACCAACTCATACCGTTATGGTCTTTTTGAACGACTCATGACACAATTTAAATGTATAAATATACACTGAAAATGTAGTTATTTCTAAATCGTCACTTTCAAGTAAATTTCCTGTAAAAATCTGCAAATTTGTATAATATCTCGATTTACTTCCCTTTTTATTTCATTTTTTAAATTTGTCTGAAGGACGTCGACAAATCTAATTATTTTATTGATTTGTAACTCTAGTTTTGTTTCCAAAACTACCTTACATAAGTCAGATTATCCATATAAGTAATAATACCTGGGTATATGACCAATTCTGATATTTCAAAAATGGCCGATTCTGATACTAAGGCATTGGTTCACCCATAGCTTTTGTTTGATGTTGTTTTAATGTAGATGCAGCATATATTTTAAAATATATCGGAACTTTTCATCAAATGTTCACTCAACCTTTGATAAGTGTTAAATTACGTAATAAATAGCAATAACGACTTCAATGGAAGTAGTAGTTCAAAATGTATCTAATTGTTACTGTTGCGACAATATAAGGAAATTCTTTAATCAAAAAATAATTATCATGAGGAAGGAACTCTAAGTATATTATATATAGAGTAAATAAAAATAATGGAATTCCAAGCGTCTTTATTATAAATCGTGACAAATTCTTTCATATTACTTTGCCATTATATTATTTTCCACAACATTCTTATATACCTTATTTATTAAATGTAATATCAAAAGTGGTTTTTTTCTACCTTTTTTCTTTCAAAAAAAGTAGGCATTAAGGATGATTTAAAATCAACCAACTAAGGCTGAGGTATAACGTTCAACCTTTTGTCTGTTCTGACAGTATTTGTAAGTGAGAAACACAATTTGCTTTATCAAAAGAAATATAATTATGAGTAGAGTTGTTTGAAAATTCCATTCAAACTCCGAGAAATGGCAGTATTGGCGCGTATTGAGGTTATCTTTAGTTAGTAGCATCTCTTGGAAGAACACACATCGGTCAATTTCTTTCTGTTTAGCAGTCGTTTGAATTGAGGAAGTGGAGTGATTTTCAAAAAAAACATTAATTTATGAAAGGCAAAACGCATCAGGAGACTAAACAAAAGCATGATAAACATTATAGGGAGTCTGCACCTTCGATTAGAACAGTTTATGAGTGGTTTCAAAATTTTCAGAGTTTACAAGTAGTTCTAAACGTTGTGGAACCCCTATTGAGGTTACTACTACAGAAATCATTGATAAAATCCATGACCTGTTGATGGATGACAGAAGAGTGAAGGTGCGTGAGATTGCTAGGGCTGTGGGAATCTCGAGTTGGAACTCTATTTCGATTAATTCTGCTACCACAACCGCTGAGGTGTAAGATGGTACATTGTTGTGATGGAAATTGATTTTTTTGTGGCCGATCCTGGGGATTTGACTTGCAGCTTGGTTTTCAAACGGTCTAATAACGATGAATTTTATACATTTGTAATAGTTTTATCCTTTTCCCGATAGTCGAGGAGGATCATTCCTTGCAAACCCCAAAGATAGTTGCCATTACATTTCCAGCCGATTCATTGATTCAAACGAATGCCAAACAGAAAAGAAATAGAACCATCTGGTTTACCTGGGTGTAAAGTGCATAGGACCGGCACCAGTTGGCTGTTTCTTAGGCTGAATCTTGCTTTAATCTTTCCCACTACAGCATCACAAGTACTGAAATATAGTCTTTTACACCCAATTCTCTCTTCCGCTTCCTTTTGACAGTAACCAACTGTGGTGTCCACCACATAGTCACTCAAGTAGCTGAAAGTTCTTGGTCATTTTTGTAGGGGTGCTGCTGCAGGAGTTTCTGTGGTCTTTCTGTCTTGACATAATTTCTCCCAAAATGTTTCAAACTGAGCATCACTTCTCAACACACGCAAGGCACTTTTGACCAGTCTGACACCAGTGTAGAGGTCTGTGGATTTGGATTGGTGTGCAGTGTTGGGAAGATCAAGCAAACTAAATATTAAATGCGTCATGCCAGCAAAGAACAGGAAGATGGGCTGGGTAATAGCCTTCAAAAGTCCTGTGGCCTCTATTCACACATCTGCTGCACTGGTTTGTGTGCTTTCGATCCTACAATGCAAGTGGACAATTGATTTCAGGATCACTGTCACTGTGACGAGGTGGCCTGTCCATCGTTGCTCAAGCAACCTATTTAACTTCGATGCTGTGTATACTGCAGCCACTGTAGGCTTCTTGAAGTACTTGTAGAGTGAGGTGCAAACACTGAAAAAGTTTTCCAGTGCAAAATCAGAAGGCATGGTGTGACCACAAGCAAATGCAACTGATGATTAAAGCAGTGTACGTATGACATCTCTCTCTGCAATTCTTTTGGCAAGATATTCTGCATCCCTCTGTGTACTCTAGACATGCCACTTGCCCATCGTAACACTCACGGAGCAATTTTGCTGTATTTAGCCCAACTGTGCCAAAACCAGCCAAGTCAGAGACTTGGCATCAAATTGTTTGGTAGTGACCATTGATACAAGTTGTTCCCTTATAGTATTGCTCGTGTCTACGTAGCAAAGTGCTATTGATATATTTTTGCATCCTGTGTGACCTATGCTGCCATCATTGACCATCATTTGTGACAAGCCTATATCCTATATCTTTCACTATTTCCTCTGTGATGATTGTACTCTTGATTTCAAATCCATGGTCAAATCTCGTGAGGTCCTTGTCCTTTTTAGGATTTATTCCATCCATTCAAGAAAAATGCAACTACCCATCTCACCTCTTGTATCCAAATCATCATCTGAGCCACGAAAAAACAGCTGGTTTAAAGCTATAAATTGAATAATGTCAACAATAGCTCCTACATAAGTGTGATTCCTCTCCACTGTATTTACAAGTGCGTAGATCATTGTATCAGTCACACTCCTTTATGCCTCTCCTTCCAATATCCCATTGACTTCTTGTGCTCTTTGCTGGAATCGTGCCTTCTCATCCCCTTTTCCCGTACAAGAACATGGCGCCAGTTGTTGTTAGCCAGTCATTGTGAAAGCATCGGTGCTACTTCTATTTGACTCAAAGATGCCGTGTGACCCATTTTGTCTACATTCTCCTCCCTGCTCTGGTTAATGCCTTCTGCTGCGTTCTTGCTTTAGCTATTTTCGGATATCCATTGCTAACGTATATTTAATTGTTGTTGTCGAAGAAGTTCAACGTCATCACTGTGCGCACCATAGATATACTATGGGTGCCTGCATTTTGCAAATGACGCCAGCATGACACACAATGCCGGCCGAAATCCAATCACAGCATCTCTGATATACATTGTGACCACCTCAATTGTAATATTGCTTTATACAACAGTTTAAAGCAAATTTATGCTAGTAAAATACAGTTTTAATAATAATAATTGACAATCGATTGTAATTTGTTTGTTAATCATATAAACGAATGAAATAGATCCCCAATGAGCGGACTTTTGCCAAGCAAGATATAAACAAAACACCATTTTGTTAGTTTGGTGAACAGTCAGAGTGTTGTAGATTCTCATATCCCAACGGTATTTAATGGAAATTGTCACTGGTTTTATTAGAATTTGTTTCTTCAGCAAGTATTTTATTATTTTTATCATATTTACTTTAAAAAAATCTTTTTTATTATCTATACATTTTTTGAGGTGAATGCATGTCTATGCATCCCGTAGAAAAGGGCCTACTGGTATGTAAACTAAGGAGCTCAGATTTGTTCTGATTTGTTACTTATTGTTTATGTTTTAATAGATCGGAATATGAATTAATTTCAATCACTCGACTAAATTTTTATTCAATTATTTAATTAATAATTGTTCAGATTTCATTGGACTACCTAGCTGGTTATCCCCTGAGTTAGCCACAAATAATTTTGTAAAATTAATTTACTATACTATTAATTATTCAATGAGAAATACACAAAAAAAAACTTTCTTTTTGTTTTTAATTTGTTCTTTGACATGTTGAGAAATAAATGATTCCCTCAAAGTCATTGTTAATAATTAATGAATCAAATAAGTAAATACAAATGAATGATTTGAGAGTTAATGGTAATTTACAGTCAGCATAAAGCATGCCCTCCATAGAGCGTCCAAAGGGGGAGAGGGCTAGAGGCCCAGTACCTCCCCCCGCCACACCATCAAAGAAGTTTTGTGTAAAATAAATTATTTTGGCCAAATTATGCATCAGAGAAAAATAAAAAAAAAGAAATCTAACCCGTCTGCAAGATATTTACAAAGGAAAGAAGCAAACCAAAGAGCAAGGGCGCGTCAGCAGACGCCTTTGCTTCGGGTATTTAAAAATAAAATAAACTGAAAATTAACGTGGTAATCCTGACGACTTGCTGAAAATGTTCAGGAGGAGCGCAGTATAGCTGTCATGATATTTTATTAGATCAGCTACAACCATTTGTAAGATAAACGAAATTCAGACATATCCTGCTACGTATATAGAAAGGAAATATAAGTTTGTAATTACTGGTATTTCGAATTTCGATCATCGATCTTACTCCAGGTTCAACAGCGACCTACATAATAAACTTCTTTGGAAACCCAAAAATCAAGACCAAGACATTTACAAACCCTTCCTAAGTAGCTCCAAGTCTACCCAAAGACAATCCAATTGGCTTTAAAAAATCTTTGGATGGCCAGCTCTTGACCATCATAGCTAGAGATAAGTGAATGGAAAATGGTGCAATTTTTTTTCCTTATGTGATTCTGAAAATGGGAAATGTGGCCTCCTTTATCACCTGAACTTTCACCTCTCCATTATTCTATGTGGAACGAAGTTTAAATGAAGGCTAGGGCGACATCTCATAAAAATGTGGCGATCTTAAAGATGGAGTTTAGAGGGAGTGGCCCAATTTGATATTTCATGATCACGCCGTCCATGGAGTTCACGGGCCGTGTAGAGGCAATGTTTGCTGGAATGGGGGTGCATTTTGAACAATACATTTTGAATCTACAGTTAGTCTGATACAAAAGTAATTATTAATCTAACTTTTGTGGTTTATGAGAATCGGAGTGTCAAAGTTAATTGAGATAATTGTTTACAATTTGGTTGCCCACACTGTTTGTATAATGCATATTCATATGGTTATGCATTTCTCTATTATCTAGAATCCAATCTTTATGTAGATGCATTGTGCTTTAATATCAAATAACCAATCATATACGGAGTGACAAAGAATTCTAACATAATTGGAAATGTAATTATGTTTATTCCTCAATCAATAATCTCATTCATACACATAATTTTTAGTGTTGAGACTCGGTACAAGATTGATTTGCTTAGCTTTGGTCATAAATGATTTATTCTAATTGACTATATATCAGAAAAAAATAATAATGAAGATTTGTTTTAAATGTATGATTAAAGAATTGCAGACTATTTTCTTTTTTCTTTCCATGTGTGTAAGATTCAAGTTTCCACCCTGTATAATTTTCGTTTTGATTTACTATGTCGACAATTTTCACACCCCTAATGATAACAACTTTAGAATATAAAATCGTTATTCAAGTTGGTAACTGTGAGAATACTTGCACGCTTAACATGCAAAGGATATACAACCCAACATATATTCATATACAAAAAACAAACAAAACATAGGTACACTTTGACTCTCTTCTTCATGACAAAATCCTTTGTTTTTTATTTTTCTTATGCAATTAAATCTTGTAACTCAATTTTAAAATAAAATAAAGAAGGAGCAAATTGGATGAATAGAAACGATTTAATATTAATATGAGTTTAATAAAGTCAATGGGGTGAAATTAAATGAACGTATAAATTATCTATGAATTACAGTGTGTGCAAGCTACATATGAAGCCACTTTGGTACAATCTTAACAGCTGTGCGGACTTCATCTCTGAATTTTGAATCCCATTGATTTTTTAATGTGTTGTGCGATGGAAAGAAAAACTAATCGAATCACCTGCAACATCAAAGACAAACTTATCATTCGGATTCAACTCCAGTATTTCCCTAGGAACCAAGTCCACAGTTGCTCACAAAATATTGAATTTTTGTGAAAAAATTTCAAAAATCCACAGCTGTTCACAAAAATTTAATATTTTGAAGAAGAAATTGGAAAAGTTAAATTAAAAAAAAAATTCAAAAAGTTAATTTGTAAAAGAATAATCAAAAAATTAAAATTTTTATGGAAAAAAAAAAATAATATATTAGTTAATGATAAAAATTTATCATTTTTTTGGAAATTTTGGTCAAAAAAGTAAAATTTAAATTTTGTGGAATTTTGGTTTTGAAAAATTCAATTTTTGGAATTTTTGTTTTATAAAATTCAATTTTTGGAATTTTTGTTTTGCAAAATTAAATTTATCTAAGCAAAAATTCCAAAAATTAAATTTTTCTAAACAAAAATTCCAAAAATTAAATTTTGCGAAACAAAAATTCCGCAAAATTTAATTTTTCAAACAAAATTTCCGCAAAATTTAATTTTTCAAAACAAAATTTCATTTTTTAACCAAAATTTCTTCAAAAATGAGAAATTTTTATCATTATCATTAACCCCCCCCAGCTTCCCATTACGGAATGGAACCTTTATTTGATTGAAGAGACTTATATTACCCTCATAATGTCTCCTTTTAACCACAAAATCAATGAATTTGTCATTTTTATATTTGAACGATCAATTTTGTCTAACTTTATTCATTCTATGTTCCTTATATGTTGACACACCACATATATGTAACATCTCCTCACTTTAAAAAGTGCATTTGTATAGCGTTGTTTTATGTAGACTATTGTAAAATCTATAAATTGAGTATGAGTGAGTCATGGATACAGGATTTGGAATGAAGTATATGTATGTTCATATAGATGTTCCTATCGTACACCCATTTTATTTATGTGTAAGGGTGTTTATAGAACAGTTTTTAAGAGTGTTGAAAGGTAATTACATACTTGTCCCACATCCTTTCTTCTTTTAACTATCATTCATACTTACATTTTGGGGGGACTAAGTAAATACCTAGAGTCATATTATGCCTTATAAAAATAACTACAAAGACTTACCATTCTTTGTCCCTTTATCTTAATTAAAGATGAAAGATGCATCATCAAAAGATGAACAGAACACTTCCAAATGAGTCCTTTGCAAAGCTTTATACAATGGTAAATTTAACCTTAAATAATTATAAAACAGGGTTTATTGTGTTTAATTATTAATTCAGATGAAGATACATCCCTCATCTATTAGGGATCAACTCGTATATCCGTGAGCCAGGTCGACTTTGAGTTACATATGCGGTGTGTCATCATAAAAACAATATAGAAAACAAAATCAACATAAGGAGAAACTTCCTATTTATTATTTTACTTTATCTATACAAACATCCAATATTTTATACACATATTTGAGTTATTTTTAGGGATGTTATTCAAATTTCTGGTGTAAATTAGGATACCCAAGAGTTTTACCTGTAGTTTCAAATCTTAATTTGATTCAAGATACCTTTATTGGCTCCGATATGGCCCCTTTTAACCAACTAAAATCTATCAAGTCTTCGTTTTTTTATTGCAATGATGAATTTTGACTATTTTAAGTGCACAATAGACATATTTGAGTACATAATAGGCTTATTATTCAAATGTATGGGATGATTTATGATAGTCAAGCCTATTAGCTATAGTTTAAAGCTTTTATTGTATATAAGAAATTTATATTGGGACAGATATGGTCCCTTTCAACTTACAAAATTCTATCTATTTCTTTTTTTATTTTATTGTGACAATTTTTTTTTGAGTATTTTATATGATTTTTTAATCAATTGAACTCATTCGGAATGGACCAGTTCTATAGATGAATTGTTGATGATTTGTGTTTCAAAATGGTGAATATCTATCTACTATGAGGGCATGTGAAGCGTATTTGTACAACTCATACATAAGAATAGAGGAGACAATTGCCATCTGGAAAATTGCCAGTAATTATCTTACATTTGTAGTGATTGATCTAGTGATGTATGGCATCTATGTACATATGTGACTGATCCATCCAACTAACAACTATCAATTAGAATATATTCGTGCATAAATAGAAAATAGCTAAATTTAAGTATCAATTAGAAAGTAGAATATATATTTTAATTCAACTATTAATAAATAAAATAATTATGATCGTTTGTTTAGTTGTTTTAATGATAAATTATCTGAGATGATCAGATGGGAGTATGGGAGACTTACGCGAATGGTCTACTTTGACACCTCTGCAACTTGTCTGTCAGGGGAGAAGATGAGCTTTTTGACCACATCAATCGTAATTTTAGAGAAGAACTCTGACCTTTGCTGGTCTGCTGACCCCTACAATTACTGTATGGATTTTCTGCCCAATGTGGGATGATACCTACTTGAACATTAATCTCAATAGCCTCTCATATTTTGGAGTAGTTCCATTCTAAAATTCACCAGGAGACCCTTGAGGAGGATGAAAAGAGTTTTTTTTCTTTTCGCCGACAAGGCACCAAAATTCTTGGCACCATCTTGAAATCTTTCATGTAATAATTTGTTGGGGTCTCTCTAGAGGTCTCATGAGCTAAAATCGGTAGATGGTACAGCTCAATACTTGTCTGTAAAGAGAATGCTCGTTTTTTAGACGGAAAAGGGGGCAAATGTACCCCAGACGACAGATATTGATGGAACCTTCAAGAGGATCCCACAGAAGAGGTCGTTATTGAATTTGGAATTAAACACAGAGGTCAAAATTCACCGATCTAAGGAGATACAAAGGAAATGTGGTTATAATAATATAAATGATATTTTGAACTGCATTAAAACTACTCTGCCTGCAATAGCGATGCTTAAATGGTGCCTTCAGCTCTCCTGATTTTATCACATTACTTATAAAATTGTAATCTTCGAAGATGGTATTGGAAAATTTGCGAATAATTTGAGAAAAGGTTATGCCTTTAAGCATATTTATGTGTAATTTAATTCCTCTAGAGACAATTCTCTTTGCTTTAAAAAGATTCGAAAAGGAGATACCAAACCCGAACGTTGATGAATCAGTATTAATTTCTAAATATGGATTTAATTCCTGGAGGATAGAAGAGCACAAGTCTCTTAAATTTGACATCATTTTAAGCAATTCAGATGCTCAAATGACAATTTAAGTGATGGTTTATAAGGGGTATTATTTTTTGTTCCATTTAAAATGAGTCATTGCATTATCAAAAATATAATCTGCTACTTTGAGGGACATGTAGCAGAGCTTACAGACTAAAGTATTACACAAAGACGTCTTCATTTGACATAATTAATGAATAATTAAAAGTAAAATAATTACCTCAACATAACTTTATAAAGACTAGAATATCATTATAAATATATATGTAGATAAACATAAAACACGTGTGCTCGACATCATCAGTCGCGTTTCCCTACTTGGTTTAAAGCTTTAGCCATGGACAGTGATCAAAATCCAGTGTAGAATGCACATATTAAAACAAAACCACTTTAAATCAACATGTTAACCATGACAATATGAAGAATCTTCTGGAGGAGAGAAAAAATAATGCTCATGACCTTTCATTTGTTCAGCTACAATCAGCTGTGATAAGGAACGAAGGAGAAAAAGATGTAAACAAGGACATTTGTAAGAAGTGCTCGGATGTCGATCCCCAATTCAACTCTGAGTCCAACAAAAACTTACAATTATAACTCTTCAATAACTCCTCGGGGTTACACTTTGTCTTTTATGAGCACACGCTAATGTTCAATGAGGTTTTAAATATAATTGAATCTATTTAGGAAAGGATGTTCACTACTCCGGAATTAAATAATAATGACAACTGCTAAGGAAAATAAAATTATTCTTTAGAATATCAATTCCAAAAAAATTGCCGAGGCAAAATTTTCTCTGGATTTACGTCACTGGCCATAACGTATCAAGTCATAGGAAGGAATCGACAGCTGAACAACAAAATACATAAAGTATTTTTGTGTTAGCAACGTAACGCCGTGTAAAGATATATATTTGGTAATTAATTGTGGTCAATTTTCTGCAGACTGCAATATTCTTAAGGGCAGTCATCCTTGAACCCTCAAATTAGTAATAGTTCCCGAAATTACAAACGTCAATATTAAAAAGCGTGGTAGAAGTTAAACATCAGTCGTACACGTATTTCGATATAACCTTGTAAACTCTTATATTTAAAGATTGTAGGGCTCCCATTTCCCACTCTTTTTCATTTGCTGAATGATCTGTTCTTGTTAATTCAAAATGATTGAAAGAAATTGTTGTTGCTGTACTTTTTACATTAAATTTTGGTCAAAAAATTATTTGAAAAATTTGTGTCAGTTGTTGTAACTTGCTGCTAAAAAAAGACAAAATTTCCTCCCATATTTACTTTCTTCCATAGTCATGTCTCCACGTTTGGAGGTCAGGGTGGCTGCTGTAACCAAGCTACTTGGTGGTTCGACCAAGAAACCTGTTGCAACTAAACTTGGGATCCGTTTAAGATCCATTCAGAGACGGTGGGAAGCTCACAAACGAGGAGAAAGCCAAGAAGACAAGCCAATTCCAGGTGGTCCCTTATCAATATACCCAATTACCAAGCAAGTCATCTCATTGAATCTTGGGAAAAGACACCAATCTACGAGAAAACTATCAGCTAGGCTGACTGGAAAGAGTTACAAGGTGTCTAAAGTGACTATGAGAAAATACTTAAAGAAATATGTTAGTGCTTAGGACTACAGGGGCATGGAAACATGCCCCTGTTTACTGAACAAATGAAGAACAAATCAAGTACTTGCTAGTGCATTTCAGATTTAAAAAAATAAATCATAATTGAGAGCATAATAAATTTAAATATTCATATTTTGACTTCGTTTTTAGAGTCCTCACACTTCAAAATGTTTAGGTAACAAATTTCCAGAGGAGAAGTTTTTTTGCACAAAAAAAATATATACAAGAAAATGTAGAGTCTGGTAAAAAGACATTAAAGTGACGTCGAAAATTTTGACTTGAGACGAGTATCTATATCTGAGAAGAAACTCCGAATATTGTACTAAAATTCGACACACTTAATCTACACATGAATTTAAGCTTCTGTGCCAAAAGTCCTCCAAATTTTTAGGGGGTCGAGTGACATTTCTTTTGTATTTTTGTTGATTTGACATGGAATGACCCTGCTACAAACATGCCCAGGAGGATGCAGGAAGTCATTCAGAGGAAAAGAGGATTCATTGGTTGATAAGCCGATTTTCCCTGCTTTTTCAACCCTTTGCAACAAATTTTGTATAACAATTTTCTGGGCATTTCTTAGAGACATATTATAATCACGTCAAAGTCTTTGTAGCATGTACCTCTCTTCCCTTGTCTTCTTAAGCAAACAACTAGACAAAATTACTCATGAACAACCAAGAAAAAGTGGGTGTGTTCTCATATATGTATAAGGCAAAGGTACAATGTAAAACCATTATTGGTGTTACTCTATAATCAGCAACAAATGTACCTTTCAGATTAATCAAAGATGATAGATAAATATATATATATATATAATTTACTACTCCATGCCTCTGACATTAACATGTCAGATATGATGATGATCCTACGAGTACAATTTCTTTCTGAAAGGGTTGTTGCGAAGATCTTACATCATTCGTTCTGTTTTCTGTTTTTCTTTCAATCTGGTAAATTTGTAACTCTTCATCCTAAGGAATAACATATGTGTGGATCCTCACCACAAAATCAAGCTAGATCTAATTTTCTTTAGTTATCAGTGGCGTTTGCAGGGGGGAGGGGGCTGGAGGGTTTGTAACCCCCTCCCAATTTATGAAATTCTTACTTTTTTTTTTCAAAAAATAAAATTTACAAATTTTATTTGTTAATAGCTATGGTTTAATGAAATTTTTATCAAAAATAATATTGAAAAAAAGATATTTGTGAGCCCTCTACACAAAAAAAAAAACCAAAATTATTTATCTCAAAATTGATTTATATTCCTTTGCGAATTATCGTCAATTTCTATGAACAAATTATTCTTATTAGACCTTAGTTTGTCGCAAATGACACTTAAAGAATCTAAAATTGATTGCCAGAATAAAAAAATGTGAAATTGATAGATGTTATCGTTGAAAGGGCCATTATCGGCAATTTATATTAATTAAAGTTTCTAAATTATAGTTTAAACTCTTGGGACGTTAATTTATCCCAAAACTTTTTAATAATAACCTTATAATTGACTCTAATATGTTTATGTAATATTGGGCTACAGAACATTATTGTCGTTAATATATCAGTATATTTGTGGTACGTTAATACAAACGCAAACTAGTAATATTTTTTTTTAATATTAAGTGTGGATTAGGTACTCTTTCGCAAATTATCACTAATTTCTATAAAAAAACTAGTCTTACATACTCTTTGGGTGCGTCACAAAATGCACTTAAAACAACCAAAATTAATTTTCACAATAAAAAAATGATAAATTGATCAGTTATATGTTTTCAAGATGCATATCGGGGTCAAATTAGTCGCATTATTTAAATAAAGGTTTCAAATCATTGCTGAAATTCTTGGGTATCTTAACGCATCCCACAGATTTGACTAATAAACCTATAACTGACTCAAATATGTCCACGAAATATTGGGCTCTATATTATGCAGTATAAAAAAATATTTGGTATTTTCTCTTATTCTTGATTTTAGTTTATGAATGTTTTTACGATTAAGCTCTACATAAATTTGCTTGAGGTTGAGGTCATTTTTAGCCATTTATAAATGCAGTCCGTCCACACATACACAAAGAAACTTACGTTTCTAGAGGCACTGTCAATTCCACTTAGAGTTAATTCATCGTCAAAATGAAATTATTAATTGTTATATTACTAGAAATCCAGACGTTTTAAATGCTTTTCTCAGATATATGTTATTGGAAAACACTTTTATTCATTATGAAAGAATAGATAGAGTTTCCATGCTTAATTCTGTAAAATAAATATTTGAGTTACGTCAATTTGGCACTTCCTCTCCCCCCCCCCATTTGTGATGCGTCAATTTAAAAACAATCTTGAAGTAGTGTTGTGTCGGTCCTAATTTATGCGGTCTAGTCCAGTCTTAGGACCATCATGACAAGTTCTTGGAATTTTTCATGAAAACATCGATGGTTTATTAATCCAAATAAGATTAGGAAATATTTATGAAGATTATTCCACAATTCTTGCAAAAAATATTTATTTTTTCATTATAAAACAATATAATAAGAACATTGTTAAATTGTTTTATAATTTATTCTGTAAATAAGGAAATAATTAATGTTAAGAAAAATACCCTCATTGACGTCACGAGGGATCGATTGTACCTTTTTAAAGGACCTACAAAAACGACTGGACTGCAGTCCTAAATAGGGAATGACACAACACTATAATGAACACAAATCAAGCAAAATTGAAAATTTTAATTATTTTTTTAACTCCATATACAAAGTTATTTACTGGTTTAATCAATAGACTTTTTATTACGCATTTAACCCTAAAATGATACCAAAATAAACAAATTTTGCTTTTATTCCCATCTCTTTAAGTGCAGACTAACAACCAAAAAGTCAGCGATGGGGATCTCTTCTGCGCCAGATTCATTCCTGATAACACTGAAGCGTCTATTGGTTCCTCCATCCGGTCTGCCTAAACATCAATAAATCCATTACAACCCCATAGTGCCCAGAACAACACACTCTTTAATAGTTTGAGCTCACCTTCTAGACTTTGTAGTTTGAGGCATCTTAGACAGAAATGTCGACCGCACTTCTCCTCATACAAATTTAGATTAGCTCAGAGCTACGATCATGACAGCTTGTTTCGCTATGGACACTGCTTTCATCGTCAACAGCTGCTAATCTGCGCTTGTAGGCTGTTATTGCTTCTCAAGGAGGATGTATTGAATAACAAATATATCTAAATACAATTTATAAAGAGTGGCCCACGAAACTTTTTTTTTTTATATTGCTATAAAAACAAGATGAATGGATATTTTTCAATAGCTTTTTTTTTATTTGAAAGCCTCAACATTCCGGTTAATAATAAAACACCACTTTATTCATATGGTCGCCGTCGCTGGCCTTACAGTAGCCCATTCTGTCGACCCAATTTTTCAATACATTTTCGATTGTGTGAGCTTTTATAGCTGCAGTGGCGACTCCAATTTCGTGTTTGAAATCGTTAATCGTCTCTGGATGGTTGGCGTAACATTTATCCTTGACGGTTCCCCACAAAAAATAGTCCAATAGGAGTCAAATTGCAGCTACGAGTTGGCCAGTTGACGTTGCCGTTTCGACTTATGATGCGATTGTCGAAGACAGTGCGCAAAAGATCCACTGTAACGTTGGCTGTGTGGCACGTAGCGCCATTTTGTTGGAACCAAATGTCGTCGATGTCTTCCTTTTCCATTTGGGGAAACAAAACATCTTCCAACATGGCCCAATTGCGCTCACCATTGACCGTAACGGCAGCTTGCTCGTTTTCGTTTTTTCGCTTTCGGCAACAGCAGCAACGACTGGACGAACACGGGAACGCGTTGTTTTATCCATTACGGAACCTGTTTCGCGCACACACTTCACAAATTTATCCACAAACTGCCTGGAAGGCGCTTTATTTCGACCGACGTAATTTTCTTGCAGTTTCGTTTGAAGACTCTCCATTTTGGAAGTAAGTCTTCAGTATTTTCCAATTTTCTTCGAGCGTAAACTTAATTATTTCGTAAACCGGAGACCTTTTACAAAATATTAGACCCAATAAAAATGTTATTACAGCTGTCAGACGTCATAAAAGTGGTAATTCAAAATGCAATCGCTAGATGGACCACCCGCTACATACCACAAATTGATTTTGAGTTATCTTTTCTTGATTCCATAAAATTCACGTTTTCGTAACTAAGTTTGGGGGTCTCACTCTATACACATAGTGCCCCATATTTCATAGTCAAATTTGAGTCAGTTAAATGCCCTGTGTTCAAATTTGTAGAATGAGTTAACATACTCAAGAATTTTGGCTATGGTTTAAAATATTAATATGATTTCAGAGACTTATATTAGCTCCGATATGGTTTTTTTCTTCTTTATAATAGGTTAATTCCTTGTTCTTTTTTAAATTGACGATCCATTTTGGCTACCTTCAATTTGCAAGACATGTAAAGGGTTATTAATAATACCTGTTGAAATAAATTGACGTTTATTATTTGTGATAGAATACAAATGTAATCCACACTCATTATTTTTTAGAAAAGTCGTTCCAGTTTGCTTTTGTGTTGACAGACCATATATATATGTATACTTTCTCAGACACTTTTGTCAAAAATTTGTGACCTCATGTTAAGGTTAAATTTGTGGTGCGTCGAAATAAAAACAATCTTGAACAAACATCAAGGGAAGGGGAAAATCCCAATGGGTTTTTTTACTTCTTATATTAATTCAGCCCAATGTTTCATAGACATATTTTAGCTAATTATAATATTATTATTTAAATTTTTGGGATGACTTAATGTACCCAAAATTTTGACTATAATTTAGATTTTTCAAAATTTCTTAATATTCTCAAAAAAAAGTTTATAAATTAAAAAAAAAAAAAATCCACAGCCATCACAAAAAATTTGAGATATTCAATTTTTGGGTGAAACATTTCAAAAATCCATTGCTATTCACAAAAAATTAAATTTTTAAAAAATAAATTGCATAAGGTTTTCAAATATTAAAAAGAATTTTCATGTAATAAAACTTCTTAATTGGGGGGAGGCTACAGCCCCTCCATCTCACCCTCTGCGGACCGCCCTGTTAACTGGGGACATTTCGTTTTGTTTTTTGCTGAAGTTATAATTTTTCAGACAAAAATTTGAAAAAGGAATTTTTTTTTTTTGAAAAATCCACAACTATTCATTAAAAAATTATTTTTTTTTAAAAATACTAATATGTTTTCAAAAATTTTCTTCGAAAATCCACAACTGCTCTATAAAAATTTCAGAAATTAAATTTAAATTATTTTGAAAAAATTTCATATATAAATTTTATTTTACAGATAAATTTTTAAAGTTCCTGCCTATTCTCAAAAAAATTATTATTTTTTTAAATTTCTTTAAAAACCCACATCTGTTGACAAAATATTAATTTTTTGCAAAATAAATTCAAATATTAAATATTTTCGTGAGATAAAAATCAAAATCCACAGTTATTGACAATCCTTTAAATTTGTGAGAAAATACATTTGAAAAATTTAATTAAATTTTTAGATTAAAAATTTCAATTATTAATTTTTCTACTAAAAAACAAAAAAAAAAATTATTGCATGGAGGTGCTGCAGCCCCTCCAGCCTCCCCCGTACAGACACCCCAGATGAAGGCCCACATTTCTCCTTGTTTTGATTTTTGCTCAAGATTGTTTTTGTGTTCACTACCCACCTATGTATATAGATGCAAATATAGGTTTGTCTTGAACGCTCGTAGGATTGGCACTCAACCACATAATACATGAAATTTTTTTGTTACAATTATCTTTGTTATTTAGATCAAGTCACACAAATCATCAAATGCACAAATATTAATTAACTCTAATTTGCCTGTTGTAACTATGTTTTAATATATTTGCAATGAAGAACTGTACATTAGGTTGCTTTGTTTTTCAACTTTTTTCGAATTTGGATTGCGTCTAATTCGAAAAAGTTGGGATACGTTAAAAAAATAAACTGAACAAAATTTCATTGCCTTAGAATGTCATCTTTAGGTATCACATACAATGTTTGAAAGGGGATAAAAGTTATTTAATTGGTCAGTTAAGATTATAAACAGCATTAATCATTATTTTCCATAAATTAATTATGATAAACATTATTCTCACCTATAAAAAACATTTATAAGTTTTTTTCTAAAAGAGAGAATAAAATAAGAAAATTTTAATCTTTTCTTTCTGAAAATGCAAAAAGAAAAAAAAGAAGATAATGCGTGCTATACGCAGATCATTAAATTTCCTTAACTTTTTTATCTCTTATTGTTCCATAGAATAATTAAAAAAATATATATTAAACACTTTTTTAGATAAAAAATATGTATCACCAAATTATTTCATGGATTATAACTAAAAATATCCTCTAAGTATATACTTTTATTCACTAAAGAGTTTTTGTCTTTTCATATAATTTGATCAGGATGTCTGACTAAGATATGACCTCGCAGAACAATTGATTTTCGCATAGTAATTGTCATACCATATATCAAGTTTACCCCCGCAGCCATACTCGAAACTCGAAAAAAAAAATAATTGAAAACCAACCACCCTAATGCACTTAATTTAAATGTGCAAAAAAAAAATACATTAGACTCATCAGTTTAATGGATAATATTTTTCTCCCATTGCAAAAAGAACTTTTCTGATGGGAAGGATATAAAAACTAACTTTGTTAAAGTTTAAGATCTCAGATCAGCGTGACCAGAAGTTACAACCTGTGAAGTTTCTCCTTGGGAAGTTCTGCCCTGGGAAGTTTTGCCAGGCGGAAGTTTCGCCCTGATACATATGTTATAGTCTAAATGTATCTTCCATATATAATTTAAGGTCTTCCTTTACTTCAACTTGAAGTCCTTTGTAATTAATTAAGAAATTATGGCATTCGAGTAATTAATATGAAATAATTGTTCTCTCTTATTATAATGAATTCAAACTGTTTGATATGCTCTATTTTAAAATATGTTAAAGTTGAATTAAATGTACTCATTTTACACTACTGAATGCCAAGATGCATTACAAATGACTTTAATTTGGGAGAGACTAATTTTAATTCTTAAATTATATGTAGAATATACATTTATACTATAATATATGTATGAAGGCGAAACTTTCCAGGGCAGAACTTAACAAGGGGAAACTACCCAGAGCGTAACATCTTAGAACACTAAGATCCTATGAGCAAGAAATGGCGTTCTATTTTATTTTACAATAATCAGTTTAAGTAGGCTTAAACATTTGATATGTTATGTTTGATAAAAAAAAAGAAATTTCAAATCATTTTACCTCAAAAATAGCAATTTAAAAAAGGGAAAAAAAATGACTTCTACCACGTCAAAAATGGCTTGAAATTCTTCAAACTTTGCAAAGTTAGTTGTTAGATTCTACTAATTATAAAATGTCCTGATGCAGGTGGAGAAAAATATTACCCAAAAACGGGACAGTCTAATATTGTACATTTACTAATTGTCAGGTTAATATAATTAAGTTGTAACTTTAATAAACTCTTTAAGCATATGTTAATTGAATGTATGTTGTAAATTCTTGTAATAAATAATTGACGTGATCAATATACTACAAATTATAGGGGAAAAAAAAGGTTTTACAATATGGTGTACATTAGGGTGCTCCTGATTTATCATTTTGTTAAAATGTCCTAATCACTGGGCCAGAATCCGTTACTTTCGATTAAAAAATTGAATCCAAAGAGTTTCATTCGCGGCTGTAATTTGTTTTTCTTTCAAAATTAAAAATAAGGAGTACATTCTTATGTATCAATTGAGAAAATGAACTTTAATGAAACTTTTGAAATTCAACAATATAACTTTAAAATTCAAACTTATTAAATTCAGCAACCTAACTTTATCATTGAAACTTCTGAATCTCTTTAAAAATAGAGAATGTTGTTGAAGAAAAGGACTTTTCAAATGGCTATAGATGTCAAAAAACTTCCTTTGAAGAATGAAACTTAACAAACCTTACTTTTACATTAAAAAACCACAAAAAATCTAATTGACATGTCACTCTAAGCATTGAACACCCTAGTACTCACACTAAAATAAAAATTTAATAGAAGTTGACCTTTTATATGACCTTAAAACGGTACTTAATAAACTTAAAATGTGATATAACTATTGATTTAAGCATAAAAAGGCTTTAATGATCCCGACATTTGTGAGTTTCATCTTATTTCTTTGAAAATTAATTAGAAAAATACGCATTCTTGGATGAAAAATTAATTTTTGGGGTAGGGGCCAGGGTTGGCCAGAAATTAGATTGCCTTTTACTGAATACTTAAAAGATACTCTTGCACCCAAAAAGTTGGGCTAAAATTGAATCAGATTTTACCCCCCCCCCCTCTCCCTCCTATTTAGAAGTGGCTGAAAGTGATCCAAAGTTTGAAAATTGCCACTTTAAAAAAAAGTAACTTCTTCCACGATTAACGTGAAAAAGATAAGAAATCAATTTTTTATGTACTATAACTTTTTGAAAATGACTTAATGTACTTTAAGGAATATTTTTATTATTTTAAGAAAAAATATTTATAATATGAATTACATTGCAAAATACTTTAAGAGAAAACTAATTCATCTATAACGTGTTCTGTGCAATGTTTTTACATATTTCAGTGTGTTTTATGTGTTGCATTCAGATTTATAGGATGGGTCAAATGCTTTAGACTACCAACTATACTTTGGAACCTTCATGTGATCCATGAGACTTAAATAAGTACCGATATGGTCTTTAAAATCAAATCAAACAATTTGTAATTCTCACAATATAACTTTTATTTTTTTGTACATATATTTTGAGTGTAATCAGTGGAACCTTCAAAAGCTTAAACACTCTAATTTGTTGATATAAACGGCCGGTAATACTGGGTTTTGTAAGGAATTTCAAGCACCCATTTTCATTCCTATAACTCGAGGTTTCAAATTGTATAAGAAATTACTGAGTTTATATTTATTTTCCTGCATCGCACGTCAATCAAAATCTCTGCACTTCCCCGAACAGGAATAACTCCCACAGAGATTTCTGACCAGATCAAGGTGTCTAAAGCACCTACCCCTACGTGTAGTTGTATGAAATCAGGAGGGGCTCCTTCCCATATGACCAACAACACACAAAAGTTCCTTTGCGAAAATAGATAAGGTTTGATTTCTAGCCCCAAATCGATGTAGGGTCTCGTAGAGACGAGGCTTGAAATAGATTGATCTTGGGTTCTGACCACAAGTCAAGTCAAGGCCCTGCATCACCTAGTATCAAAACATTGACACCTTGAAGGCCTTTATAATTTTTATATCGTTTTGAATTAAATTAGCAAAGTGCGCCTCGTCATGGAGGTATATTTTAATTGCGAATTATAGCTATGTCTTCTAAAGCTGTGAATACTTCTCAACCATTAGTGAGTAATTGATCTAAAGTTGGGAACAATTGGGTATTCATTGGCTAAATAACGATTGATTTTGGGTCTTTACCTCCAAGCTCAATAATAACTGCTTTCATTGGAAGATGTTCATAACAGAAGGTCAAACAAATCCACAACTGCAACACTAAAACGGGACATGAGAAGATAATGGTTTGACAAAAAAAACAACAACTCATTATTAATTTTGTAGAGATATAATTTCAAACAAAGATATTTTCATTGCATCTTTTACACTGGGATAAAAAAAAAAGATGAAGATTTAAGGGCTGACGATGTAACAAACCCAAGTGCGTGGTAGTTTGCAAATTACGTCATTTTATCAACAACTGTTTGACTATAGAGCGTTTTAACTAACATAATAAATTACATCATAACTAAAAGTGACGCCATTTTGGGACTCATTGTTGTTATTTCCACAACATGAAATGAAAAAATGGTTTCCAGAATAAAAAAGACCTTATACCTCCATTGAAAACTACCTGATGTCATGGATAAATATTTATATTTAAATATAGTCAAAGGGATATCTACTGAATGTCCCTACAAAGGACTAGATTTGTACTTTTTTTTTTTTAGTCAAGAGATTAGAGTCGAAATGTCGACTAATTAAAGTAAAGTATCTTATTCTTTCCATATTAATTGCTCTTCTATTCTCTGATTGAATAACAATGAAGGCCTGGCACTATCTGCTGATTTAGTCCTCTGATGTAGCGTCCCAGTGCTGGCTGGAGATGGGGTTCTTTCATTGTTGGTGTCAAAAGTGGCCCTTCCACCCTACCACCCACGTTTGAAATCACGAAATTTCCTTCATAGGCCCTCATGGACTTGAGGGGATTGGCTCTGACTGTTTTCTTTAACTCCTCCGAGTCCAGTTTGAGCTTTTTGGGAGAACCCTTCCTTCTCTCCAACGTTTTGGACTTGTTGACAACGTAGCTGGGGATTCTTGAGACGCCAAATAGAACGTGCAAATAGAAATTCTTTGATCACGTTTCATTGCCAATTTCTTGACTTGTACGTAAAATAAAGAGCTCAGGTTTGTCTTGTTTTGTAACTAATTTATTTATGCTTGATAGAAATATGAATTAATTACAGTCATTCAACCCTAATTAATTATTGAATTAGTAAGTGTTCTTATTTCAATGGACCACCCGGTACATAATAAGGTTTGATATAAAAAAAAAGGATGCATTAAAGGGAGATCAACAAGTCAAAGGACTTGAACCCTACTTAATATCTTCAAAGATATTTATTTTTGATAGACAGTAAGGTTTAAGACATATTATTATTAGTTGGTCTCATTTTTTCATCCAACAGTTCACTATTTTACTAAATATTATTGTAAATAAGGTATTTATTGTTATAAAACTTTGTTGTTGAAGCACCTCATACGACTGGCAATGCTAGATTTAATAATAGGCTGTACCATTGCTTAAAGATGTATAATTAGAATTCAACCTAGATGTGCAATTTTTAGAAGAAATCAGACACAAGTTAGATTTTTGATTGACAATTATTTATAAAGGGACAAGATTGAAATTTTTTGAGAATAGGAGAGGAGTAAGGTAGGGGGTCCCGTGTCTACGTTGTTATTCAACGTAGGGATTGATAGATTTCTTGGAAATATACAACAAGATGACCATATCATTGGATTTTCGGCGATCCCAGCAAATTCAAAATACCTCTACTATACTGACGACCTAACTTTGGTATTGGGTGGAAGCTCTTTCGTAACAATGAAGTCAATTATAAGAATTATGACCTTATTCAGAAAGTTCTCCTCTACTTCCGGATTAAATATTAATCCAGAAAGAACCGAGATATTGAGCGCTTATGGAGGACTGATAGAAAAATAATGGCCAAGCTTTCGTACCACAAGAAACATCCTTGGAGTCTGGGTGGGGAATGCGAGTTTATGTGGGACAAAATAGCAGCATGGAACTCTTATGTTGTCCAAAAAGTGGTAGAGAACTCATTTCTCCAAACGAAAATAAGAAGGAACTTCTCCTATGATCACGGTCTTCACGGTCCACTGAATAGTGGAGGACTGTCTGGGATGACTGTCTCAGAATTATAGAAGGTACTGAACTTTTATTTGGTTAGAAAAATTTGGATTAGCGAAGAACCCTGATCTATTATTCTCAGTGACTTCCTGAAAGAGAGACAAGTCTTTCTTTTGGGTAGCCCCTTTGCTAGTTTTAAAAATGTTCTGGAGAATCTTGCATTATACTCTAAGCGAAATCAGTATCTGTGTGTAGTGTGTATAGATGTTACTACAAATTTTGAGTTGTCTCTCGTTTGGGAGTTGCCCATAGGATGCCTCTTTAACTTCCGGGGAGTTCGAACTGTCACCGCTGATATTGCTGTGGACGTTCGATGGTCGACCTTTCTAATTGATAAAATGGCGGAACAGTCCTTTAGATACAAGTTTGGACATTTTAAGGGCGTCGAACGGCCTTTGGTGCAGTTCAGGATGAAAGCCTCGATAGTTTCTACCATGGAGATCAGAAGATGTTTCAAAAGATCAACTATGCCTCCTTTTTGTGACTATTTGGAAAGGAGAAACATCATCAACAAAGGTGCATATAATATCATCAAAGTAATAAAAAATAAATATTTGACATCAGCTGAGAATTGGTTCAAATATCGATTACTCTCAGGAACGTTGGAGGTTGGGGCAAAGTTCTTTAACGACCAGAAGAGTATTTGCCCGTTTTGTTATGAAGCAAAAGAGACGACTGACCATCTATTCTGGAGCTGCAGGTTTTTTTAAGTCTAACATATGAGCGGATCTAATATGGACTACTAGATAATTTTGGAGCAACAACTGTTAAAGATGCATTTGTAGGACAATATTCTGGGAAGGAGGAAGGTAAAGTCGACACCATTATTACAAAAACACACATTTAATAAATGCAAAAAGGACTCAGAAGGACTTAAACATTACAAACATCATCCCCATTATTAAATTATATATGAAAGTAATTAAAGATATGGACTAGTTCTTCAAGTTAATGTTTACTATGCCACTAACGTTATTTTAATTGTTCTTCTATTTGTTTTTTACATCTATTGTTAGTTTGATAATTTTCTCGTCTTTAGTATTTTTTTTAAAGTTTACAATTGTATCTTTTATTCAATGTGCTAAGCCTTTAGTTTATTTCGTTTTTGAATTAAGTTACGTCATGTTACCAAAAAAAAATAAAAAAAAGGAACAGGATTGTACAACTTTATGAATACATTCCATTTTATGAATCATTCGGATTTATGTCCTCACATTTAAATTTACATCTTATCAATTAGGATGTAATATCCATAGTGTGTTTATTTCTTTGTCCCAATGATAACATAAAATTAATTATAACATCTTTGTCGAGTCCTTTATAGTCGTAACTTAGTCAATTCTTTTGTTCGTGGTTATTCTAAGAAAGAGACACACCCAATTTTTCTGATGATTGGATCGTGAACTACAAGTTCAACGAACGAAAGAAAAAAACAAAACTAGATATGACATAATAAAAACCTCTTCAACCCACATTCTTTCAAATCCACCTACAAATTGTGCAAACCTACGGGAGCTAAGGAACCGTTCCAACTCTTTTCTTAGAAACCCCAAGATATTTTTTTGAAAGGAAATGAGCTTATTACAGTACGGACCGAAAAATGAGACTAGACTCTGGTCCGAAGTAAGGACCTACAAAATAACAATTGCAACTAATTATTATAAATAATAAAAAGCAAATGAGGTGAAAAGTCTTCAAATAAACTTTAAAACTCAAATATAACGGGAATAGTAATTGACTTTGAACTAACATCTTTGTCCCAAATGATTAAAATATTAAAAGATATTGAAAGACACCTTCATCTGTTATAATTGTAATTAAGTTTGATAATTTATTGTCCGGATTTATAAAAAGAATGCATTAAATCCCAGACATTGTCACACCAGTTGTTAAACACCAACATTAGGCATTATATAGTATATCTAGGTAATGTATAAAAATAGTTTGCCTGATGGTGTCATTTTTTAAATGAACCAAATGTTTTAAATTATACTTCAAATTCTTGGATATTTCAACTCATCCCACAAATTTGAATACAATGTCAATAATTGAGTACTATATGTTAATGAATTATTGGGCTGTGTGTATATATGTCTTAAAATATATATATATATATTTTTTTTTCTATTCTTCATTTTCTTCAAGATTATTTTTATGTTGACACGCCAAATATGTACTTCCGTATTCTGTTTTATGTGAGGCACTGAGTTTTAGAAATATGTATCTTTCAAAATGTGTCCTCCACAGTCAAAGAGACAGACAAACTTTGCTTCATTTTAATATTTATAGTATAAGAGTTGATATGGATTTTTCCTAAAAATATATATATTTGTGTTCAGGGGATCCTGATGGCGAAGGTTCTATTCATAATGGGTGAGACATGATAGTTTAAATTTTAGATAATATGTTTGCTGATATGGTATTAATCCCCTAACAAATAGGCACTTCTATTAATACCTATAACTATAATTACTATAGAGGAAACTTTGATCTAACCACAACTATTTATATGATTCGGGACTGTTGGATAATGCACCCTTGCATAATACATTCACCATCTTGTCGTAAATAAAATTTCAAATTTTATTGAATTATTTAGCACAAAAATGTAGAAAATTACACTCTAACCAAGCCCAGAATACCTAGAATAATGTTACAGGTAACGAACTGATTGTATGTGGAATCATTTTCCAAACAATTATAATATCTATTTGTTAAAAAAATGTCAATAAATGAATGAGTAAACCTTTTACGGTGTCGCGTAGTTCACCAGTCGATACGTTTTATTCTATTTTGTATGTGAATTCAAGAAGAACTTTAAAAAAAGGGACAATATTGTAGTAAGTATGACTGACGTTTTAAAATCAAATAACATAAATAAAATAAAGGACTTTTCATGAATAAAATTTATAATTGACAACAAGAATAAAATAGTATGAATACTACACTTGAGATCATTTCAACATAGCTTTATTTGATTATAGGTAGGAGTACCAAAGCATGGGCTCGGCTTATTTGTGAAACTATAACAGATTGTTTTTCAACTCTTTTCCCAATTTGATCAGTTGAAAATATTCATTTACTTTTTCTTACCATCAAGTAGTCGGCCGTGGGTAACGGTATTCAACAGGAAACAATGTTGCAGACATTTTTCATCCAGTTGATGCCACAATCCCCGTCATCATCACAGAGGCCAAATATCTTATCTCGGTGACTGCCCTGATGCTGTTGTCAGCCTTGCCCATGCATACTGCCCGTTCATTTTGTTTTTGTAGACGGGGTCAACGGTAAATGTCTTTTTATCTCAGAATTAAATTACCTACTTGCTCTTGTACTTCAGATCATTCAAGAGTTGTTGACATGGCTGAAGACAAGAGTTCTTTTTGACATTGGGACGGGAGTGGCCTCTCAATTCTTCTCAGCGACCTTCTGCCAGCCTTTCAGATGGCCTTGTCCACAGTAGACCGATACATCTTCTTTTTCTTGGCATACACTGACATTTTCATCCTTGGGTTAACCATAAAGGCCTCCATGATTTTCTTCAGACTTCACTTTGGTGGTCTTCCACTCTTTGGTTTGTCCTTAAGGTTGTCCTCATCATCCAGACGATGTCCGAGGTGGTTCTCCATAGGCAGATTATATTGCCTATGATGGCTCTTCTTACCTCAATCGGACATATAATTTTTTTTGGGTTACAACACGTACATCCATCAAAGATTTAGAATCTAAGCTATTCAAAAATAATCGGAACTTGAAGATTTAATCAACACTCCCTGTTCCAAACTGTATTTTTAGATGGTCTCGTTACTTTTTCTTATAATATAACCCTTGTTCAATGTTTGATCAAAGCCTTTTGCCGTCATCCTGGTGACTATCAAACAAACAGTGACAAAAATATAACGTCTGTTCAACTTTGTTGGCAGAGATAATTAAATCAATTATTTGCCTACTTATAATAAGTAACTAAAAGGGGCCCTTGTTAGAGCCCAAGCCTTCCCCTCTGGTAATTGTTTCTAAAAAAATACAATTATTAATATAATTTTATACATAGGACAATATTCTGAAAAAAAGGCTGCATATTCTAACACAGAACATAATTTTTGATAATTTTTTTAGTGCAACTTTAACTGCTCTATTCTGTATCGGTCAAAGGCGAATTTTTATTCTAATTTTAATACAAGACGACAAACTTTTGGTAACAAAAAACTTAAATAAATTATGATGCAAAAACAACTAAAAATACTCTTGTTTCATGTATATGTATTTATTTATGCCCTAAAGCAATAAAACATTTTTACATAAAGACTAATAAATTATTGCCAAAATAGGTAAGTGAAGCTAAACTAGGATGACTCAACAAAAACTCGTTTGCAGAGGATTCCTTAGAAGAAAATTGATCTCAAGAAAATTGTCATCTGAAAAAAATGCCCTAATATTGAATTACTCATCTATTAATCTGTACCGTCTAAGTATCTGAAGATAGTTTTCGCATCTGCAAATATATCAATCATATTATCTGGTGGAATAAAGGCAAGAGCTAAAAATGTTATCCTGTATAAAGACTCACGAGTGTCTGCATGGGGTGGCTGGAGGGTTGTAGCCCTACCCAAATTATACATTTTTTCTTTTTGCAAGAAAATTTAGTATTCAATTTTACAATTTAATTTTAGAATTTTGTATCCGAAAAATTAAATTTTTTGAGAATGGCTGGTGAATTTTTGAAATAATTTTTTGTTAAGTGGTTGATTTTTTGAATTTTTTTTCAAAAAATTTAATTTTTTGTGAATATATTTGAATTTTTAAAATTAAAAAAAAATATGAAATGCTTTAAAAAAAATTTTAATATATAAAATTTAATTTTTTGTGTATAGATTTGAATTTTTAAGATTTAAAAAAGAAAATTAAAAATATGAAATGTTTTTAAAAAAAATTTATCATATAAATTTAATTTTTGATATTTATTTCCCATAAATTTTAATGTTCACAATTTTTTTTCAAAAAATTTCATATATAAAATTGAATTTTTCAAATTTGTTTCCTAAAAAAATCAAAAACCAATTTTTTTCAATTTAAATTTGTCTGATTCTCTGTTTATGAATCTAGTTATAATTAATGCAATTGTGTTTTTTTTAGATTTATTTTAAATTTTTTTTACAGTTATGTACTTATTTAACTTACTATTAAAAGCATACATTATAATACTTTAATGAATTATCTTAATAATGTTCACTATTTCAATGTAACGATAAAGACTTCATACTTCCTAACAATTAATATTTCTACATATATATACTGTGCTTTGTACAAATTAAATTAAATAATGATTATATTTGAAATATGAAAGTCCCTAATCATCATGAATGGATCTCTTCAATGTTACAATCAAGGAAGGAGTCGAATCTGCTCTCTTGAGATGGATGATCAAGTTAGAAGTATCTTGCTTCGATTTCCCTTGTCTGGTTTTGGTCATATGTCTTAGAGAACATATTTGAAGAGTTTAAGCATTTTAGTCTCATCAAAAATACAACCCCTGATTTTTGCAGTTGTAAGTTAATTTGTATCTGGATTTACGAACAACGAAGAACAACTGCTTGAATGGTCTCAGAGGGGGTCTTAGCTTTAAATAGTGTGTCAAGTGTTTGTTTAATATCTATTTCTTCTGGTAAACACTTGGGAATGATCCATGGATTCAAACATGTAGATGTGGAATTTATTAGATAATTTTTAGTCTTTTTAGTGTACTTGAAGTATGACTGAATCAAATATTGGAAGAAAGAAATAAGAGAGAGCAAGGAGTCTAATGGAGAGGAAAGAAAAAAAAGTCTTCAAAAAAGATGTTTAGCTATTGTTTTTATGTTGATGCACCGCATGTACAATATTATTTTTTAAATCATTTTTAAAATTCTGTGATCATAGCTCTAATTTGTTCTAATTTTATACACATATTTTAGTTTGAATCAAATCAATTTTCACCCTGAAAAAAAATACTGTAATTTCCAACAATTTTCTACTGATGTACTTTTTCCCAGAGGCCATACAATATTCATCAAACCAAATTATACAATTACGCCTATTTAAAATATATTCAAATTCTTCAGTTTAACATACACTGTTTAAACTCGCAATTAATCGATAGATATTCTTGAGAACTACATTAGGGTGATCTCTCTGTCCCATTTTTTTTCAAAAGTTACAAAATGTGATCGGCCTTTGTTCTGGTTTTGAGAAATAACTTTTTAAAAAATCTTCAAAATTTGGTGTGGATTGGACAATAAGTCACGTTGGCAGATTTGAATTAAATATATTGATCTATTTTTATTTTATTTCTTAACATAAACATACATAAAGGGTGTCCACGATCAATTGGAACTATCTTAAAATTCAACCTGCTTGATAAAAGTGGAATTTGGAGTGTATTTGTTAATATGAAAAAGTTAGACATGATATTAAACAATAAATTTATTCAACATGTCCTCCCTCAGCAGCCGCCATCTTCTCCATCCTGCCCCTAAAGGATTTGCATCCCCTGATGACTTCCGCGGAATAGACAGCATTCCACTCCCTCGTAATGGAGCCCGGGAACTTTGTGGTAAAGACCGCAGGGACCTCTTCTCTCTCCTTGGCAAGCCACATGTCATTCTGGACGTTGTAGCTTCTGTCGACAGTCCAGTTCTTCTCGTCGGAGAAGAAGAGGATTCTTCCTCCATGGCTCTTCAGGTCATTGAGGAGATGCTTGCCGTTGGTGAGCCTGGTGGCCTTCATGGATGCCGTGAGGATGTGTTGCTTGGCCATTCTGTATTACCTGTACCCGAGGTCCTCATTCACAGCCTTGGAGACCAGCTGCTTGCTCACTCCACGGTTCTTGGCCGACCTGGACAAGGAAGTCCCCGGCAAAGCCTTGATGGACTTCCGGAGGCCTTCAAGGAAGCAGGAAGTGCGGATTCGGTCACTTCTCATGTTGTGGGCCTTGCAGCAGACCTTCCCCTCAACCTCCCAGGCATTGAAGACCCAGTACAGCGTGGTCTTGGGGTAGTTAAGAAGCTTGTAGTTAGCAGAGGTCTTGTGTCCCGCGCGAGCCAATTCGAGGATGGCGTCTCACCTTGCTTGTTCCATGATGACTATTGTTTGTTGACAAAATAATAGTGGTGGAAATTATAGTTTATTGTTCATGCAACCTTTTATAATAGTATGATTTAACCCCCAATATCCACATTATGGATCTGAATGAAGTTTAAAGTAGTTCCAATTTATTGTGGACACCCTGTACATTGTTTAAAAAAATGTGAATAATTTCTATTTTCTTGATAGAGGTTTTAATCAAATAAATTTAGATATTAATTGTTTGATATCTATTAAGAAACATGTGTCTTTAAAAGTCATACTTGATATTTAATATTCGAAATAATGCCCAACTATATGGACCAATGAATTCTGACAAATCAGTCGTATATATTTTTAGGTACGAGTGTTAATTTTGGTTTTCCAAACCCAGTGGCGTGACTCTTTAAACATTTCAATAGGTTTTTTTTACCCGAGAACTTTGTTTGTAATCCTCATTTTTGCCACTTTATCGATTGACTCACTAAACAATGCTAATGAAACCAATTCATCTGTCAAATAACACATATGCAACCCCATTGCTTGAAGATTGAGCGGTCATCCCCCAATCAATATAACAATGTACAAATAAATGTACCAATTTTTGTAATTTTCCGAATTGTCCAGGATCAAAACTGTTCCTTGAAATAAAAAATTTATTCCAGTTGATAGTAGTATCATTTTAATTACATAAGTACAGCATTTTTGCCATCCACCAAGCATTGTGAGAGCACTAGGTCTTTGAATTTCAAATGTAGTTCACCAAGATAAATGAGTATGAGCTGAAATAATTGTTTTAGTCCCTTCTTGAATAGTCTACCTCTAAAGCTTGCTTGAAGAGTGAAACTACCCTTTTTTTTGTGTGTGTTTTAATTCTTATTTTTATTCTAGATTAGTAGAAAGACAATTTGTTTTTCCTTAGTTTTTTATTCCAAACCTTTTTTAAATTTTCCACATAAAGAAACTTTAGTAATTTTTGATACTTCAATTTCCAATGCATATCAAGAATGTATTTTCAATCTATTTCCAATATGATATCTACAAGTAAGCCACAACAACTCTATTTTCAACAATTGTTGAATATATATGCAAGCTGCAGGTAGTTTCCAGTGTTCAAATCTGTTGTGTGAAAAACAATTCCTCTGACATTTTTTTGTATATTTCCAATCGCTCAATAAATTATGAGTAGTCTTTGTAATTCTGTGGCTAATTAAATCAATTGTTTTGCGTTGCAATGCAGGAAAAAAAAGTAATTTTACTCTACTAATTCTCGAAACAAGTTTGGGTAATCTTTCTTCCAAGCAATTGATATTTTCAGGAGTTTCAATGATTTTTCCATCCTAGTGCAATCGTTGGACGTTTCCTGGAACTTCCAATTGGTTTTTCAATAATAGTAACGGTTTCAATACGATATTTGTAGGCTTGAGCATAAGTTAAACTAACCTTTTTCAAGTCAGTGGTGCTTATTTTAATCCATTCTGACGTTATTTATGTCAGGGCTGAAGCCCTGATGTCAAAATCAACAACGTTGGGATTTTTAAGAAAATCATGTATCCAGAAACCTGTAGCTCCAGATTTAAAAATTTGATTATCTTTTGGACCTTGGCACATATTTGAGGGCTTAAAAAAATGAGACAATATAGAAAACAAAAAAATAAAAAAAGATGGTTTTTTGTTAAATAAAGCTGATCAAAAATAAGAATGTGCCAAAGCTAGATATTCGCCAATTTTTTTGAAATTCTGGATTTAGCCTCAGTATATCAAGCCTCCAGACTATACAAATGGCCAGCAAGATCGAAAAAGGTTGGGGCAGAGGGATGTCATTACACATCTATACCAATTATTTAGAAGTTTAATTACTAATAACCGATTCATCGACCGATGTTTTCCTTTCAAATTAACCTTTCATTAAAAATAAGCATTGTCCAATTTTACTAACTGTCGATGTATGTGAAATTGCTTAAATTTGGCTGATCAAATTGACTCACATATATATATTGGCCGAGTCTTAGTTTAAATCCTAAATAAGAAGATCAATGCATGTGTTGGGATTTTATGATGAGTCTGTTTAGAAATAGGTTCAAACTCTTCCATGTGATACAAACAATTTAAACTAGAGATCCAACCAATATTGAAACTTTTGAATTGATGTTAGAACCAATTTGTAAGAGTTAAAACTGATAATTAATGGTTTAATATCCTTATTTTTTCTATAGATACCAATTTTCAAGATGATTATTTTCTGATTGTAATATTCCGGAGAGCAATCCTCCGTGTAAAATTGAAAATACCAAAAATTGTGAAATTTAGTAATTTGCCTGTATCCATACATACAAGTTAAATCTTTAATCAATCCTTTCCTACTTTAGAATACGAAATTATAATAAAATATTCTTGTGAAGTATTGCTATAAGTGCTTTCTAGAGTGTTTTTTTTCTGTCGATAATGCAAATACTACAATAAATTTGTGAAATAAATCATTAACAACTTAATCTAATATAAATCTTTCACATGCGTTCAAATTTACATTTCATGATTACAAATGTTGAATAATGTTGATTTCTGAAAAGAGAAAATTAGGGTTTTAAATGAATAAAATGAAAAGCAGTGGATGTGTACGTATATTTGAATTTAAAAAAATAACGTGATTTTTGACCTTTTCATGATTTCTGTTCTAGATTGTTTTTATGTTGATGCACTATATATTTATATACATTTAATTTTTAAAGGAACCCCACTTTACATAATCCATGGAGAGACTCGCTCCAAGAAAAATGAGTCTAAAATACATTTGTACTCCTGTACGATTTATCGTCAATTTCTGTCCTCAAAATATTCTTATTGACCCTAGGGATGGTTCCGAAATTGCACTAAGAGTAACCAAAATTGATCATCACAATAAAATAATGGAAAATGGATAGATCTTTGTTAAAGGCCATATTGAGGGAAATAGAAGTTTCTTTAATAAAATCAACTATACCTAAAATTCTTGGGTATTTTAATTCATCTCGGGAGTTTGACTAATAAACCAAAATTCATTTAAATATGTCAATGAAATTTGAACCTCTATCTAGGAACGTTGTTAGCGTTCATCATTTGGGGAACTTAGCTCCTACGATTATAAACACCATTTCATAATTACTTATACGAATACGTTTTTTTAATATATAGGTATATACTTATTTTTTTAACTAGTTAAGCTAAGTTAATTATTATTTTATAACTAGTTTGGATTAAAGTTAGTTTCAATTTCTAATAAAATTAAATATTTAAGTTAAGGTTAATTAGAAGTTTATTTATTTTAATTAGTTAAGTTTAAGTTAATTAAATTTAGAGCAATTTATGTTCAATTAACTCACACAACCTTGGTTAAATTAAAATTAATTTAAATTTTTAAAAAATAACTATTTAAGTTATTCCATGGAGAGATTTATCAAGGTTTTATAATAAAGATTATTCTGTTGGTCTATCTGGCTCAAATTTTCTTACTTCCATATTAAACAATCAATAAAAAAATACAAATTTATGTTAATACCAAAATGGAAGTCAAAGATAGCTAAAATTTTAAATTTTTAAGTTTCTATCTAATCTTAAATTATATGTAAAATTATAAAAATATCGGAGATAATATAAAAACAACATTTTCTGCAAAACTGAGAAAATATCCTTGATGTGGAATGATCCAGTTGAAAAGTTTAATAGAACAAATAGTGTCGACACAGTGTTTAACTAAATCATTGGAGAACTAAAAATTAATAACTTACAAAGTTTTAGTATTTCAACTTATAATAACAAAATAAATTTAACTATAAGTAATTAACTTTTCTAAATAATCTAAGATTAAGATAATGCAGTCTCAAAGATTAAAAAGTTAATTTTAACAAATTAAAAGTTAACTGGTTAAGTTGAAGTTATAATAACACTTTTTAAATAATTAACTAATTAAGGCTAAAAGTTAATTAACTTAACTTATTTACTTATCCAAGTTAAGTTAAGTCGCATTAACTTTCCTAACTCTGATATATACCTACATATATGTAAATCCGGTGTGTTTTTTAGGAGGCCCGTTTATTTGGTAATTGGTAATATTAAGGCAGCATACACTGTATGTACGAACATATATTAAGTAAGCAAATGAATAGAGACTGTCTACTTCTCTGAATTTTTGTTCAAGATTACTTTTATGTTGACGTTATATATACAGAAAATTGATATAAGGAACATTAAATGTAGAAAAATCATTTTTTAAAATTATTCTTTGTAAAATGTACAAGTGATGGGACGATTAATTCCAATTGGAGGATGGGGTGTTTTTTCTGAAGTTAACATCGGCAAATAATGTTTAATTTGCTACTGCAATTCTTATTTATTAATGGTATTGAACTATTTATTAGTGTTGGATCGTTCATTTATCGGTCTGAGTCTATCACATAATCGACTCACTCGGTTGGACCAAAAAAAGGATCAAATAATAAAACTCTTGTAACGTGACTCGGACCTACATCGGTCTGCAGACTGAAGGCGTAGACCACAAAAGAAAGAAGCTTTTAAAATTATACAACCGGCTTGCGGAGACACAGGAACGCCCTATTTGGAAATAGCAACGAAATGAATTATCATAATTAATATATATTATTTAAAAAAAGTTGTGTTACGTTTCTAATTTATATCCGTGCGACTCCGTCAATTTAGACCGATGGATAATCAGTCCGGTTCATTTAGTCCAGATCGACCCAACACTACTAATTATTACTTTTCTAGGTTATGAAAAAAAAACATAAAAAAAAAAACGCCGGCCTGAAGAAATTTTTTCCATTTTACTAGAAAATTTAATATAACTTTTTTAAAAATTTTATCAAAAAATTTATTTTTTCAATTTTTTTCCAAAAATTTTTATTTTCTGTTAATAACTATATATATATGAAATTTTTCTAAGAAAACTTTAGTATTTGATTTTTTTTTCAAAATTTTTGTAAAGAAACTTCATTTTTGAATTTTTTAGCTAAAAAAGTTGTTGTTTTTTTAACCAGCTGAAGATTTTCAAAAAAAATATCCAAAAAATATAATTTATTGAGAATATTGTGGATTTTGAAAATTTTTAAATATCAAATTGTATATTTGAAATTTAATTTTGGAAATTGTTTTCCAAAAATTTGAGAGATTCCTATTTTTGTCTAAAAAATTCCAAAAGCCAAGCCCTCAAAAAAAAAAATATATACTGTATATATAATTTTTAGTAGAATCGCATCAGCATCGTGACTTTTTTTAGAATCGTCCTATGACTACAATGTACATATTTACTAATGTTTTAAATTAGTAATATCGATTTAATTCTTGAATTCATCAACAGTCTTTGCTAATCCATGAATTTGATTTGTTAATTCGATTAAACTATACCTAATAAATTATCAGAATAGATTGAACTTTTTTTTAAACGGGCGTTAGTTAAGTAAATTTATAGTTTAAAAAAATAAATTATATGCGTGTAACCATGTATAGTCCATCAATCACTTTAAATTATTACGTAAAAGCGTTGCATATACAATGTGTCAAGCGACTTGGGATTCCACAAGCATAAATGGTGTTTTGAAATAATCTATCAAACAATGCCAACTTTACTTTTTATTTGTTTTTAGAAATATATAGATTGTATTGATTGTAAATTTATCTCGACAAAGGTGGAGTATATTTTTTCAATGTTGGAAATTTTACATATTTTAGGCTTAAATGTTTATTTATAGTTTGGTAAAAAGTAATTTCGTATTCTCTCTTGATTTCAATACTTCATAAAAAGTATTATATTTATCCGATTTAACTCAAGATAGCCCTGTTCTGTAGGATAACTTTTTGCCAACGAGCATACAACTTCATAATGCCCTTTTTGTAGAAACCCTTGTATCTATTGGCAAAAACATCTACAACCCATTTTCACAGACTCAAACCAAATTTGTACCCCCAAGTGTATAGGCTATAGACAGTATAAGAGGTAGTTACATTGTGCCAGGCCCAAACTGTAGTGTAGTGGATGCATAGTAACTTCCAATCCGAGTTCCTGGAGCTTCTGGTGAGTCATCAAAGATGTGTGGGGCAATGCTTTGTCTTGATGAATCACGTTTCCTCTCCTTTTCGAGTTTGTTTTTGGATCCAGCCTTCACCAAAGTGTTCAAAATTGTTTTATGATCGATATTCTGCTCCTTGTCTTGCTACAACTGCAAACCCGGCGGTGTATCTTAATATTTTGCATGATTTTGAGAAAGGTGAAAAAAGGTCATTCAAATCGGTAAATATGCGTACTTGCACATTTTAATATGTATCAGTTAAATTGCTAGCTACAGTTTATGTAATTACATATATAATTCTATCATATATTGCTACTTCTATAAAATTTTGGGAGGTTTTTATGAGGTTGTGTGTTGTATATAAAATAATATTTACAATATTACATATCCAGATATACAAATAAATCTTAAACAAGAGATTACTAGGATAATTAAATAATAACTAGTAGAATATTTTAGGAGCAAATTGATACGTATGGGTGAGATAATTTAGTTATAATGAAATATGAAGGATTTTTATAGAATGGAAAAGGAGTCAAAAGATAGGCAGGAAGTGGAGGAAATGGTTTGAAGCTAAATGAAATATTTCTTAAGTCCCTCGAGGACAAGATAAAGTAATATCCAACAGCATCAATGCATTGCTTGGTGGAAAAGATCACCATCAGAAGGACAGTTCATGATGACCTCTACTTTAAGAGTTTTATCAGGACTCCAAGACATCTCCTCACCAACAGAATAAATGCCTTAAGGTTTGGGAAATTCAAAAAATCCTTCATAACTTGAAGGGTCATCTGTCCAATATGAGGATACTTTCTGACAAAAAGATCTTCACAGTCGACCAGGTTTTGAACTGCAGAAACGACAAATTTATAGCAGCATCACTTGAGGAAGACCAGGGCACCTTCAGGACAAAATATCCAGCCCAAACAATGTGCTTGGGAGTCTTAGTCTTTGATAGGAAGAAAATGGATCCCTTCTTCTCCAAGCCCAATGAGAAAATCGAAGATATAAGATCCAGAGGTGGAAAATCTTGCCCAGTCTGAAGGATACATATCTTGAAAATAAATATATTGTGCCATACAGACATGAAGAAACAAAACTTATGCAGGAAGACCTTCGGGCCCTTTTCCAGTACGCATCTCAATCCCTTCGACTTCAGTGTGTAGAGCGTCTTAAAAAACAAGATTGGGAAAATATGACACAGAAATGTGCTGGAGCTCAACACCAGCATCAAGAAGCAATGGGCCAACATGTCTGAGGATTATATTGTGGCAACCAACGTCAAGTTCTGACTTCGTGTGGAGGCTGTGATAGAGGCTGGAAGTGGCCAAAATGAATAACTTTTGCCAAAATTTATTACAAATAGTTTTTTCAATAACATTTTTCATTCTAGTTTTCTAATAATAAGTTACAAAGGTTTTGGTTTTGCTTTTTGGTCGGTGAAAATACCCCTGTCCCACTCTGTAGTACAAAGTTAAATTGAAAACTGTATAAAAGAATTGTCAAACACAAAAGTATTATAGTTTTAAATTTAGATACGATATCAAATTAATTAGCAGCTTTGTTGCTTTTACAATGTACATACAGATATATTGTTAAGAAAAGTGTTGTAACAAATAATATAAAAAAAAAACACAATGAAAAAACATATACACAAAATGGAAGCTTAACAAATTGTTTTCATTTCAGGTAAATTATTCCATTTATTATTATCGAATCATTACTAGGACACATTCCTTCAACGTTTGTTCCCTCTTTATTAATGGATCTCATTTGTATATTTTTTCAAACAATGCTAGGCAGAAAACTTACACATATGTAGATTAACAAAGACAGTAACTGACGTTCACATTATTTCTGGAATAGTCTCATTAAAATGTTATTTATGATTCTATCAATAATAGTATGACAACTTTTAAATGAAGCTCATCAATTTCTGATTGTTTTATAGTGACAAATTTTTCGACTAGTTTAAGTGTAATTTGCAGCAGAGACAAGGGGTTAATAGGAATAATATTTATAGATTAAAGAATTTTAGCCTAAAAAATCATAGGGCAGCAAAACGTGAACTCGAGAGATGGATTTAGAAATAAAGTAATAATTTTATATTTTCAATAATAGGCAAAAAAATAATGTTCGCAAAACATGTACACAAGGTTTTTGCTAAACTTTTCCCCTCAATATGACCACCTTCAGTATCCATCACAGCCTTTACACGTTACCTGAAGGCCATGCAGGAGTTGATGACAAACTCCTCAGACAAGTTGTCCCATGCAGCCACTATGGAGGACTTCAATGAGTCCACATTTGGGAGTGAGGTCCTGTTGGTTCCCCTCTCCAAAGTGTCCCATATAAAAAAAAAGTATTGTGGGTTAAAATCTGGTGAGGAAGGGACCATGAATCGAGCCAGAATCGAGCCATGTTATCTGCACAGAACTTTTGGCACTTGGCGGACTGTGAGAGGGGCACAGTTCTGAGTCCACATGTAGTAACCCTCCCGGAATTATACCGAAGTACCTTATAGTAAGTATCCTGGCATATTCTCTGGACTACGTTGAAAAAGAACAAAGGTATCTTCTTTCCATCAGAGGACAAGGACTATTGTTTTGGCCGGATATTTGATGTCGTAAACCCATTTGATATTTTCTTCTATTGATCTTCTTTTTTTTAATAATCCATTTCAATTGCTTGGGAAGTAAATTCTAAAAAATAACTTTCCTCTTGTAAAATAACAAGGGCTGAGCTAAAATAGCCCTAATTCCTGAATCAGACAACTGTCGATATTTGAATCTTTGGAGATGGTTGTGAAGTTGTCATTCATCATTTATCTGTTGCGAGACAAGATTTATGACGAAAATGAGACCCATAGATCTTAGATTGATTCTTGGGCTTAATCCTAAAAAAAAAAATCCAGGAATCCTTTTTTTATTATCCTTTTTTAAGTCATCATAGATTCACGTAAATAAATGAGTTCCTAACGTTTATGAACTCCCTTTGGCGTTTTAGTCCTTGGATACTCTAATTCATGGAATTGACTCATTATTTTCAAATCAAAACTAACTGACTATCTTTTCGAGTACTCTAAGCTCACTCAAATTATCCTTGTTTTATATAAACCTATTTTTTATTTATTAAATTATATTTGCAGTTGCATACATATTTAGATACTAAAAGCCTTAATTTTAATACTTTCTCTCATGAATTAAATATAGGTGAAATATAAAATTTTCTTATACTTTTGTGCAATGCTTTGAGTACAAAAAACATAGCCCAAGAAAAATAAATTAATATAATTTTTAAAATGTTAAAAATTAACGCAATATTATATATAAAGCAATAATGATATATAAAATTTAAGTTTGAAATGTATTTATGTCTAATTTAGAATGCTAACAAGAATTTTATGTCATAAAACACAATTTTTATTATTATTTTAGTAAAAATAATGTACTTACAATTTCCTAGACAGAATTATATAAAGGTTATTGTATACGTAGCTTAAAGGATTAAAACAATCGTGAAACATGTAAACTCCGGATAAATATTTATCCTTAAGCGCTACCTATTAATCTGATAATTCATACAGGTCATCCCTTTTTTTATAATAGGTACTATTTTCTGAAGTGTTGCTCCTGGGCAACGTTATGAGAGAAAGGGTTAACAACATTTTAGTACTTCCGTCTTGCATTAAGATATATAAGCCCTTTTTACTATGCCCTATTTACGTTTTTTTCTTCATTGACATCAAATAGGGTTCAATGCAGGCTTTAAGTCTTATTTTATTCATAAAGCAATTTGATCAAAATCAAAATTTATTGTAAATTTGTCAATTCTATGTTGTCATCCGGTGAATTTTCATGTATATTCATAAACCAATTTCAAATAAAAGGTCAAAAAATACAGTGAGTCAATTATTTTCCATATCTATTTTATATTAACTTTGTATTTTCTATATATTTTCTTAATTAACAGCAAATATAAACTTGAGATAATAAAAAAAAACCACATTAATATATATCAACTTTAATTAAATAAATATACGTAAAATGGAATATTATGAGCAATAGCCCGTAAATAATCATAGTCTTCACGATTCTCATAATTATTTAAAATAGTCACAATCCGCTCGTAACAATCACGATATTGTCTTCTCTGAACTGGCGGAAAATGACCTGCAACCTGTGCAAAATGAACTCAATCCAATTAATACATAAAATATTAATATTTTAATGAATATTAAAATAATCATTCTAATATTTCTAGAATATGAGTGATCATAATTTCTCATACTTAATCTTATTATAGCTTTTTTCCTTATATGACATGTCAAAAAATAATGTACTTCTTAAAGACGCCTAAAAACGTTCATCAATTTCAATTATTCACATAAATAAATTTGCGAATGGTTGTCTCCAAATTAGACACAGAGTTTTGTTAAGTTTCTAATAAAATTGAGAATATATTTTTTTGATTGAAGAAAAATCATTCAAATCAATTCTAGTTGTTTGTTTTGTTTTGTTTGAAATTGTTTTATTAACATAGATGGGGATTCAGCAAGGGGTTCAACGGGGGGGGACTACACCAGAAAGGATTAAAACAGGGAGGCATTTTCCAGGAATCAGTAAGAATATCAAGTTTGAGCTTTTAAGGTGGCGTTTTCTTCAAGTATGATGTAATGTATCAAGTGAGTGAAAAAGCTCTATATAAATGTAGTCATGATTTTTATAAATCAAAACATTACTTCACCCCTCCACCTTTTTTTTTTAAACATGTCCACATTTATAAGTACATATATTCAAGCCATGTACATAGTGTCATCATCTAAAACTGTAACGATGTCGTCAGTTCTATAATTCTAGATATTTTTACACTCCTTCAGAGTGATACGATCACAATATTATAAGATTTGGGATAGCTGCCACTTTTCCCCCTTCAAATAAATATTTCCATGAATGTATTTAATGAGACATAAAGATATCGTGTTAAGATTGAGAAATGTTCCATGGAGATAAACGTATCAAGCTAGAGATTCGAATAATTTAGTTGCTTGGTGTGCTTAAAAACCCGGAAATTGAGGTGGTAATCCTGACAATTTAAAGAATGTTATGCAAGAGAGTAGCTTAGCTGTCATGAAATTGCATTAAATCCATTGCTAGCAGCTGTGGAAGGAAGGAAATACACACAAATCCTACTCTAGTTATGAAAATTGAGTGTATTTTGGCATGTAAAAATACAAAAATACAAAAAATCAACATGGTAACCCTGACAATATGGAAAATGTTTTAGAGGGGAGTAGCGTAGTCTTTATGACGTTTCATTAGATCTTCTACACTCAAGCTGTGACAAGGGAAGAGGGGAAGATGGAAATTAACAAGGACATAATGGAAAAATTACTTCGACTTGAGCCTCAATTCCACTTTTAGTTGAACAAAGACTTGTAATTATAACACTGCAACAAATCCTCATGGCTACGCCCTGCCTTTTATGAGCACATACGAATGTTTAATCCGGCTTTGAAAATAATGAAATGCAGTAGGAAATGAAGTTTCCTACTAAGGAGTTGAATAGCAATCGTAACATCTAAGGAAAAGAAAAGGAATTTTTCAGATTATCAATTCCAAAAAGAAACAAAAATGCGCCTGCTAAAAAATACATACGATTTACATATCTACTCTTACCCATGTTTAACTAACTTTCATTTGTATAGCAATTATTTTACTTACAAGACGAGTAGTAAGATGAAAGTATTAAATATAAACGAAGATTTCTTTCTATTTGTTCATATGGGTTTGAAGGCCAATGTCTAGCTAAGATTCGGATGCATACAAATCATTTAAAATATTTCGTTCTTTCTTATTTTTGTCTTTACAGTTTGACAAACAACAATTTCTTTTGTTCTTGAAATATCTGAATTGCCACTACAGAGTACAGTTTATGTAATAAATGACAAAGTTTGAGCGTATAATTAATATATTGAGCGTATTTTATGTACATATGCAGGTCTTACTTAGTTAATATGTAATATTGGTGATAATTAATATGATAAGTCAATGCCAAAATTCGTCACGTTTCATGCAAAATGAATTCAATTAACAAAGTAATTTTGGGTACATATTGTAAGTATGCCCGAACATCCTACAATATTTTCCTATCTCAAAATTATGGACAGCGACAGCAGAAAGTTGGAATTCAATCCTCGCAACCTTTTAATACTAAGGCAATAACTTTACTCGAATAAGTATCCATATATGTTAAGACAATCATTTGTGCTTGAGTTTTATGTTTCTATTTATATATGTTTATCGTAATTAACTGTTTCAAGAGTTAATGGATTTGGTTACATAAAAGTTCATATTCATTTTTCATTCTGTAATTATACTGTAAAGATTTATTGTAGATACAAGAAAAAGTTGTAGTCCTTTACTGAATGAGATGTGATCTCCTTCGGACTCATCCTTCAGCCCTACCGAATACTTCATTTGCGACAAACTCAATATCTTCTCTGCATGATGAAATCTTCCACTGACTTAGTGTTAATTCTCCAATTCTCTCAAAAAAGTAAAGACTCCAATTATCTGACAAATTGAAACTTACACACTCGGAAAGATAAATTAAAAAAGACTGTCGTTCTTCAATTATACATTTAAAAAAAAAAAATCTTTACATATCTTTTTCTGATACATAGCCAATGTATCAAATTATTTATTTCATTTGGCCGCGATTGACCTCAAAGATGACGACAAATTACAAATGATGCTCGTGTCGATGGCCGCCTACTCTTCGTCGACGGGGGCCTTCATGGCTTCAACATTCGGATGGCGTATGCTACAGTTTCTTCTCTTGAAGTGTGGCCAGAAATAAAGCCCAGGGACTTATGTACATCCGGACGGTATAGTGGCAAAATTCACTTGTCTCAGAATGCGATGTTGTTAGCTGAGAAGGTCTACGTAGTTTTGGTAGAGTTAGAAGGGAGCCCCATCTTTGTAAAAGACAATGTTGCCATCGAGGAAATTTGCCTGAGCGTGGGGAGTAGGTTGACATTGAAAACGTGTTTGTAGTTGTCTGCCGTGAGCTTGTAACCATCCATAAACTAGACGAGGGACCAGAAGGCTATTGGGTACAACAATGCCTAGCGTCATCGCTGATACTGGATGCTTGGTGGTCGTCAACGTTAAAAGGTCCTCATTGATTTCCTCGTAGCTGACATAACGGGCATTATAGCGATTGCAACCTCTGTTGGAGTTTGACCCACATACAGAAGAGTTGATGTCCTAAGCCTTAAATCTTGCTCTGAGAACATTTCTCGACTGATTTAAAAAAATCAAAATGGAGCTTGAGATACATGTCTACCTACACAATCACAGACAGTTATAATTTCTTCAAACATAACCTCTCAAATCAATATAGCACAAGTACGTAATTTTCAAGTTTCGTTATATTTAAAAGGTTGCGAGAATTGAATAACAGCTATCCGCTGTACCTGTCTCCAATTTCGAGATAGAAAGAAAAAGTATGGCGTGCAAGCAAACTTGTACAATGTACCCGTAACTTTGTGTATGGATGTCTTTGAACTATATAATATAATGTTACTATTATGTATGATGTTCCTAATCAAGTGTATGTCAATGAACCGAAAGTGTGAAACTTTGTATTACAAATTTGGCTCGTCAACACAAAATCAAAAGATATATATGTATATTTTTTATGAAAATGAAGTGTGGATTTTACAGGGGAATAGTCATTCTTTACAAACAAATCCAAGACAAAGAAGTCATCTGGTTAATTCCGATAACGAACGAGACTCTGTCCTGCTAAATAGAGTTAACGTCATTTTTTTTGCGTTAATTTTTCTTCTTAGAGGGACTGGTGGCGTCTAGCCCCACGAGATTGAGCAATAACAGGTCTGTGACGCCCTTAGATGTTCTGGGCTGCACGTGCGCTACACTGAAGGGATCAGCGTGTTTTCCCTGGCCGAGAGGTTCGGGTAACCCGTTGAACCCCCTTCGTGGTAGGGATCGGGGCTTGCAATTATTCCCCGTGAACCAGTAATTCCCAGTTAGCGTAAGTCATAAGCTTACGTTGATACAGTCCCTGACCTTTATACACACCGCCCGTCGCTACTACCGATTCAAGGTAAGCGTTTTTATCTTTGAGTGTAGAATCCAAACAGGATTTTTAGTTATTTTCTCAGTCATCTGCATTCTGAAATATCTGGGATTAAAGTATTCAGACTATTATGGCTCATTGCCATTTTTTTCCTGAATCAATTACTAAATTAGAAACAGGATTAATAAAATTTATATTAAAGTGTTTTTTATGATTCAAAAGTGTTTTTATTTATTAACTATCTTATAAATCATGAAAAACGACACTCTTCATTAGTCCCTTGTAATTTATTCATAATACATAGTGATTTAGTATTATCCTGGCTTATATTATAGAAAAATATTCAATGTATGATTTAAAAAATATGCATCTCCAAGGATTTTGTTTCATTTTGTAGTGATCCCACTTTTTATATGGGGTGGTACTAGCCAATAGTCAACATTATCACAATATTTTTTCCTATTTCAATGCCATTTTCATGACTTCATGCCTTGTAAAAAGACGATCAAGGTAATCAAATATTTCAAACTTGATCATCCATCTTTAGAGATGTTGGAATTCATATTCTGAATTCCAGAAGGTACGACGGAAGGATAATTAATCCAAAGAAAACTACCAAACCTCATAAGAGAGTAAAGTGGACTTTTTTCTTGAGAATGAGATACTAGGATCGAAACAATTCAGGAATCCATTTCCAATGAGTAAGTAATTTTGATATTTCAAAATGGAATCACTTAAAAAATACAACACGGAATAAAAATCCTTGGAGATGCATATTTTTTAACTGAAATTTTTAAAATAATATATGGAATATTTTTCTCTAATATAAGCTATGATAATTATCATCACTCTGTCGACCAAATAAGTTATAAGACTCCTAAGAAGAATGTTGTTTTTTTATCATTTTTGATTTGCCTAAAAATGGAAATATATTGAGCTTAGAAAAATATACAGAATCATTACAAACATTTTTTCATCATAAAAAACACGTTTACATAAGTTTAATTATTCTTACTTTTTATTTGGGGATTTTTTAAGGGTAAAAATGACTCTAAACGGTAATAGTCCCTAATTACTATAATTCTAGATATTCAAGATTTAAGAGAACTAAGAAAAAAACTGAGATCGGTTTTGGGGTCTGCGCTCAAATTCCATTTTTGGGTTGAATTCATTGGTTTATTCTGATTCTCTGGGTATGCTGCAAATTAAACTCTTAAATTAGCCAAAACTGATAGACTAATTGTTGAAGGGGGGGGTGGTATATCAGGGGCATTAAAAGTCTCTTAAATAAAATAGGGGTTCTAAATTATAATTATAATTCTAGAGTTTTCGAATAAGCCTTTAAATGACTCATATATGTCTATTAAATATGACCCTAAAGAAGAGGATGTTTTTTTTTAAATAATTAAACTTTATTTTACTTAACACACCCATTAGTATAAAAGTAAATAATTATTACTAATGAATACATAGAAGAGCCTGACAAAGTGAAATTTAAATACAAGTTATGATTCAAAAAAAAAAAAAAAATTACACAACTTCTTGATTTTTTTTGGGCGTGTAAAATATAATTCACACTCCAGTACTAAAGTACTCCTTGCATTAATAATGAATCATTATGCAATGAATAAGACCTTTTTCTATCTTACGAGACTAAAGAATAGAGTATATTCGTTAAACTAAATGTATATTTGTAGCCCGTCAACACAAAAACAATGAAAAAAAATGATATTTTGAAAGTGGACAGTGAATTTCATTTGTATTCTTCCACAAATATTTGTCCAACTCTATCACCAAATTATTCTAATAAGCTCTTTAGGTGCCCTTCAAATCCTACTTAAAGTATCCAAAGTTGATTGTCACAATAAGGATAAATCAATAGGTTTTATGGTTGACAAGGGCCAAATCAGCCCCAATATAAGTCCTTTCAATCCAATAAAGTTTCTAAACTATACCTACAACTTTTCAGTATCTTAACTCATTCCCATGGATTTAAATACAAAGTCTGTAAGTGACTCCTATATGGCCATCAACTATTGGGTTGTATGCTCGGCTGCAGAGCAGGTAAATTAAATGCCTGAGTCCGACTCTAGTATTTTGAATTTCACTGTCTCCAACAAACATTTTATATTAATAATTTATTTTATAGCCTATATAAATACAATTGATTCATTTGAGTCTAGAGAGAGTAAATATAGATCTAATTTATAGCTGACAAAAATTGGTCCAAATTGAATGGACACATTTTGATAAAAATGCATGATTGGAGACATTTGAACCTCCAAAAACGTATTGATCTGTACAATACCCAGGTAGTTCCTATAGTTTTATATCAAAATCCAAGATTGGGGGAAGTAATTTTAAATGAATAAAAGTATCTAGGGGGAGCCTTAGTTTTGTTGGAAAAAGTTGTGCCAAAAATGTATCAAAATATATTCATTGATCTCACAAAAGTCATTGAATGGAAAGGATATATCTCTTCAAAAGGAGGTCTTAAGTGGATTTTGTTTGGTACAAATTTATCAAACAATCATATTAGGGATATATCAGAGTCATTGTCTATAGCGGGGATCATTCCTTGGAGATGTTCTCTAGTGTACAACTCAAGTTCCACAGTGGACATCATCAAAATTATAAAAAGAAGTACTTATTCAAGCAACAAGAAGCTGCAACAAGCTTGGAGTGGGAAGCGGGTGAGAAAAATATTATCTCTGTCCATGACGTGTTCTCGGACAATAGTTTCTCAAAGGGGAAGTTACTATATCCGTTAGTAAGAAGCTCAAAGCGGAAACAAAGCCCCTGCACCTTGGCCAGTGAAACTTAAATATGGAGAAATTGCATTAGACGAACCATTTAAGGTGGCCAAAGAATACATAAGACTACTAAAACTCCCACCAATCTGGATCAAAAGAATATTAAGATCCACGTGTGGAATCTTGGACGGTCGTAAATTTACGGCTCAGTTACAGGCCTCAGCAGGGTGTATCTCCTTCTATGAACCGTGTAAAGACTATGGTAAAATGAAAATGTGAATTTTGAAAATGTATAATTCGCTCATCCATGCATTCGCTGAGTGCCCCTGTCTGGAACTACTTAGATTATTTGTATCTGTAAATATGAAGGATCTCATAAATACAAAGTCAAATTATCTATCGGCCATTATTCTTTTTGGATTATTTGTGAGAAGGAATTCGTCTCCAAAAACTAAGGCACTCTACTATGGACTTCTAAATTTCAAGGCTTATATGAGCAAAAAACTCACATTGAGAGAACCAATCAGAGTTGAAGATTTCAGAGGGATTTTAATAGATGCCACAGTTGTTTTTAATATCAAATACCAAGAGTATATGAAAAGATATGGGATTTTTCCTCTGACTTAGTGAGGTTCATACCCTCTGTATCCGAACGTCACCTGAAATATTTATAACATATTGTGAACATTTTTAGAAAGCATCATCGTCTCTCAGATAAGCTATAGCTGTGGAAATTTTTATTATTGTAATTATTATTATAACTTTTATCGTTTTCCTAATATCTCTGTCCATTCGTTCAATATTTTTGTTAATTCTTTTCATTTTTATTTTACTTCCAATATTGTTAAATGAACACTTTCTTATTTTATAGAATTTTTTTAAATTAAGACGTAAATAAAAAAATAAATAACGGATGAATTGGTCTATCCCTGGAGGTCTAATTTTAAACTAAAATGTTTATTTATATTGTTATAATACAATTCCTCTAGGTATTTAATTTAATTATTAATTGTTTTAAAATGTAAAAAGTTAATAAGAAAAAAAGAAAAAAAAAGGTGTGAGGCTTGGAAAGAAGTAGAATAAAATGAAAGTGTGCGCAAATGATATAACAACAATGGTACACGGAAATTTCCCGTCTAGTGAATTCCCACCTATATTAATAAACCAATTTCAAATAAAAAAGAAGGAGTAAGTCAATTTTTTTTTCCATATCTATTTTTTATTAACTTTTCACAATTCTCATAATTATTTAAAATAGTCACAATATATTGGTTACAATCGCGATATCGTCTTCTTTGAACAGGTGGTGGATGACCCGCGTGCTGTTAAATTATCTCTATTCGATTAATATAGGCTGTTAAGATAACTGATATTGGAAGGATGGCACAGGCGGGTTTCCTCGCAAGCTGCTGCATGCCATTCAGTACTCTGAATGTTTTTTGTACTTTTAAAGGATGAAGAAAACTTGTTACGCATAGAGATCATTGTACACCTTGGAGGTGCCTGTTCAAAGAAGACGATATCGGGATTGTAACCAACATATTGTGATTATTTTAAATGATTATGAGAATCATGAAAAATTTTATTATTTACGTGCTGATATTGCTCATAATATTGGATTTTGAATATTTATTTCTTGTCAAATTGATATAAACTAATGTTTTTCTATTATTTCAAGTTAATATTTGCTGTTAATTTAGAAAATATATAGAAAATAGAAAGTTAATAGAAAATATACATATGCATTAAATTGACATAACTTATTTTTGTCTTTTTATTTGAAATTGGCTTATTAATATAAGTGGGAATTCACCATGGGAGAATTCACCCGAGGGAATTAACCGGAGGTGAATCCTCCAGAGGATGCGAATCAACAATAATATACAATGGAGGAAATTAAACAATCTATAATAAGTACCCAACAAATTATTGAAGAATTCACCCTGGTCTCAAGTTTGATAATCAACTTTCAAAAGTCAAAAAGAGTGTCTAGCTATTAAGGAGGCTTAAGTATTAAAAACTTTGAAATGGTTCCAGCCCTGAAAATATTATGAATTGTTGAGAGTTACAGAATTGAGAACCAAACGGAAAATCGAACACAAAATGAGGAGCAAAATATCGAGATATGCCACTCTAATTGAAAAAAATATCCCAGCTACAGTCTATATATGGAACACGCTTATTTTACCAAAAATCATCCATCTTTTAAGGGTCACTTCCTTCTCAAAGTTCCATCTTTATGAAGATGGAACCATGTTTTTAGTGTTGTTTTTTTTGTTTCCGACTGTATAATTAATTGGAAAGGAATACCCTACCAATCATGTAATGGCAAGAGTCAATAAAAGATGATGGAAGGCTGTGGATCTAAATAACACGTCTATTAAAAAAAAAATTGAATTTTTGGGAGGGTTCTTTAATGACATATCAAATTATAATTTAAGTCAAAGAGATTTAGCAGAGGTAAAAATAAGAAAAAAGGAATTTGGACCTACAAAAAGTTACTTTTGTTTTACTAGAGGATTGGGAAATAGATGATTAAGGTGGGTTTTGGTGGAAAAACCTTGTAAGTTGGTATTTTTGAGCCAGACAGAAAGAAAGATTACACGAGAAGTTATGAAGATCACGGCTAAACATTTATTAAGTAGTTGGGGGAGGTGTTTGGTGTATTTCTCTATAGCCTGGTTTAACTCAAGGATAGTTACTAGCCTTTTTTCTCTTGGTCGTATTTATGGCACGACATGTGAGGAAAGGATTTGTTTTGTCTGTGGAAGGGAACTAGAGACCACAAGACATTTTTTTATATGAATACAGCGAGACAGGCAAAATATACGACCATTTGACATTAGTGATATATAAGAAACATAAAATATTTTTTAAAGTTAAGAGCTTCTGTTATATTTATACCGGCCCAAAAACCGAATTAATTAGTTTTAGCATAATCAAATTGCAGGTTATTTTATATAAATTTAAATGTAGCAAAACCCCCTTGTCAGATAATTTAATTTTATCAGTTAAGTATATGATAAATGTGTTGTTTGATTGTGATAATAATATTAATAAAATAAAATTAATTTCTTAACATAATTTATGTACTTGTAAATGACACTTCAACGTGACTCTTTACTCGGTAGCCATAGACTATTTCCAAAACAAAGTAATGAACAAGCATGGCTAGTGGCCAAAATAATCATTTAGATTAGATAGGTTCGGGGATTGTGATTGTATAGACTATAGAGACGTTTGAAATTTGTGAAGTAAACCTTAAATTATAAATAAGTTTCATTTACATAAATTATAATAATTTTTCGAGCCGGAGTCCGACCCGGTATACATCCTGACTCAAACTCCCCAGCTCTGGTTGTATGTAGTAAAAAAATTAATTAGGGTTTTTCATTTTCTTTATTTACTTCTAGATTGTTTTTATGCAAGTACCACAAGTGGAAGGTTTAATTCCTCATATACTTATATATTAAATGGATGGCGATGAACTGAAAACGTTAAGCTTTTACAAATGGAAATATGTACAGAGTGCGACATGGAAATTTTCCGCACTCAAGAAGCAAAACAAAAACCTCAATCACTTTTTTTAGAAAAGTATAATGAAAAATATTGTTGAAATTTTTTTTAGCAATCAATCTTGAGAAGAATTATTCCATATGACCGCCTCCAGCTACCACCACAGTCTCCACTCGAGGTCAGAACTTGGTGTAGGTTGCCACAATATAATTGGCGGACAATTTGGCTTCTTGCTTCTTGATGCTGGCCTTGAGCTCCTGCACATTTCCGTGTGATGTTTTCCCAACCTTGCTCTCTAAGATGCTCTACACAATGAAGTCGAGGGGATTGACATTAGGACTGGAAGAGGGAGAGAAGGTATTGTCCCAGAAGTCAGCTCCTTACAAAAATTCTATGTTTTAAGGCCATATGGTTGGAAGCACCGTCTTGGGTCAACACATAGTTGTTTTCAGGATAGTTAGCCTATTGCCAGGGCAAGATTTTCCACCTCAAGACCGTATAGTAGGCCATAGTCCCAATTTTCTCATTGGGCTTGAAGAAGAAGGCATTTTCTTTCCATCGGAGGACAAGTCGCTCAAACACATTGTTTGGGACGAATGTTTTGTCCTGAAGTACCCTAGACTTCCTTAGGTGATGCTGCTATAGATCTGTCGTTTCTGAGTTTCAAAACCTGGTACACTGTCTGAATTTATTTATTTAAACAAAAAAATAAATAAGAAAAAAAAGCCTACAAATGTCCGAAAAAGAGGTTCTTCATAAACAAGTTTTGACTTGTAAAAAATTTTAAATATCGAAGAAATAGGAGTTGGATTGAGATACAGGATCTATATGAAATTAAGTATTGTAGATGTGGAATATATCTTACAATATTAATTCAACAACATTGCTCTAGTTTGCTTGAAATTAGGCTGATTTTAGTACTTAACATGTGACAACTTCATATATAAATATACTTTTTTTGTAACGCATATGTTGATGTTATTTCAATCTCTTTTCTAACACTCCAATCCCTTTTTTTTGATATAATGTGTCAAATATACTATTATCAAATGCACTTCCCGGGCTCATTTGGGGCCAAATACCATAAACAGTCCCATGATACTTATTTATCATTTTGGACTACAAAACGTTTTTTTAAATTCTTAAAAATACGACATGTTATTTATTCTCCATTCATTTATAAAGCTTGATTTCTTTAACATGACATATATTTTTTAATTCTGTCAAAAATGGAGTTATGGACGAATAATAGTTTTTTTTTACTTGCTTTTTGTTTCATTAATAAAGATTTGAGTTCTTTTAAATCTATACAACTATTGAGTATTTATGTAGGTAGTAGTCGTGAGACGTCATTTAAAAAAAGTGATTATTAGTATTAGCAAGGATAAAATGTAATGAGCTGGCCCATTGCAATCTGAATATTGTCCATTAAGACATTATTTATTGTTATTGTTTTTGCTTTTAAATGTGCTTTTTTTCAAAGATGAAAAAAATAGTAGTAGCTTTCACGAGGAGCGACCCACATAGACACTCACATCTTACCTACACGCTCACATAAAATCTATCTACTAAATACAAGCCGAGTACCCACCTTTATACTTAAATAGATTAAGAAGTCATGATCAAATCCAATCTCCAACATGTTTAAGCGACTGTTTCATCGAAGGAAATCCCGACATTATGATCCGGAAATGTCTTCCGGTATTAATACTCTTAGTGACTTTAATAGTGAAGAAGAAGAAGAAGAACTAGAGCATGACTGTGCGGAGAATCATCATGGACCAACCATACTCACAGTCGACGATGGTGAGGGAGGGATCACACATGTTCGTGTGGATAAACCTCCAGAGACACAATCCCTCGTCTCTACTTCTTCTCGATTAGAGAAGGGTCATCCCACCCCCAAAGCAGGACTTGGGGATATGCTTAAGAGTGAATTCAAGGGACGGGGATTGTTCAGTGTGGAGCCAACGTTTGAGAATCTAAGGAAGAGGATCGTGAGTAAAAGTGGACAGGTGCACGTTTCTAACAGTCATGTGAGTCAAAGAGGACAACGCTACCTCTCGGATTTCTTCAATACAATGCTGGATCTACAATGGAGATATGTTCTATTCATTTTTACGCTCTCTTTCTTTGGGTCCTGGTTTTTCTTTGCGTGGATTTGGTTCTTTATTCTTTTGGTACGAGGGGATTTTGATCAGAATCATTTGCCTGAGTTTCAAGGCTCCTCAGGCTGGACTCCCTGTGTAAATAATATGTACAATTTCAGGAGTTGTTTTCTATTCAGTGTTGAGACTCAACATACCATTGGCTATGGATCACGCTATACCACGGAAAAATGTCCAGAGGCCATTTTTATTATGAGCTTTCAATCGGTCGTCGGCGTTATGATTCAAGGTAAAATGAAAATAAAATCATTATTTATTATTTAACTAAAAATTGTAGCTTCTAGACTCACCCTCCGTTCTTAAAGAAGTTTATTTCCTGAGTAGGCTTGTTACATTTCTTACCGTTATTGCTATTATGCAATCCTAAAGAATTTTTTATTTTTTTTTCTATATCCTTTTTATTTTTTTGCTTTTTGGCCAATAAATGTCAAAGACACACACTTTGAAAAACAAAGATACTATTGTCCCCCAGTTAAATGAAGAATTTTTGTCTTCAATATTAAATATAAAAAGAAAATACTATTCCAGGAATTTTACTTAATTAAGCCCATGATTTGCCAAAATAAGATGTCATTTTTCAAATCTCCTATAGCAAAATAATATGGATCAACCCCTTTACCACTTAAAAGCATAGAAATGTACTGAGGAGCACTTAAGACATTCTTATTTTGCATGAATGTAGCTCGTAGATTTTGACGTCATTGATCTATTATTAACATGGAGTTATTTTTGCCTTTGACACTTTGTGCATGAAATGTAGTTTGAGAATGATATTATAGCTAAGATTGTAAATACCAAGTATTTTTTAGTGTGCAAGTCATGTTGGTGTTGACAATATGAACAGTATTTTGTATCCTCTTAAGCTGTAAGGAACGTATATGAAAATGATATAACCTGTCGATATGTTAAAAGAAAGGGGAAAAAAACGACAAATAACGTGATCATCTCAATTATTTGAAGAATTATTGGGAAAAGAGCAGGATAGCTGTCATGATGTTTCAATCAATTAGTTGCAACAGCTACGATAGGAAGGGAAACTTCCACTCTGTATCTAGCAATGCTATAGACAGGGATTACTTCGATAACGATCCTCAATTCTACTCCAAATCCAAGAAGGAGTTACACTCGTAGACTCCAAAACAAACCCTCAGAGTTACTTTTTGTCATACACAAACTAGTGATTATTTAATACTTATTGTTCTCTCTTCAAAAATAAAAGAATAAGGATGAGAGCTTTGGTAAATACAAACCCCATTTTTAGTTTGCACCTCACAAAGCTTCCACAATAATGTTATTTTCATCCATGGTAATAATTATTTTTATATTCTTGAGGAGAGGTTATATAAATATGAAGTGTAACCACGGGTGTGAGTGCTCACGGATATCAAAGAGTAACGCTAATGGGTTGTCCATGTTGGACCCGGAGTAAAATTGAGGACCAAAAGAGGGTAATTCCTGTTTATGTCGTTCCATGTTATGAAGTGGGGATTGTGTTGATTTCCAGAGCGTCATGCTAGCTCAGCTGCTCTTCTCCTAAGCATTCTTCAAATTGCTTAGTTGTTTAGCTCTCAGTAATTATCCACTAATGAATGAATAGGGTTGTAAATCTTATGCATTTTTTTAGCGTGTGTTTATTTTTATTCTTGACATTCTGAAGATAACTTTTGTACCTTTTACGCTGTTAATATTATTGATTCAATCTTGATGAGATAATATATCCATATAAAGTGTAATCACGGGTGTGTATGCTTATAAATGACAGAGAGTAACGCTGAAAATTGGTTAAGCAGGTTTAAATGTATGTATTTACTTGTTCTACTTAGAGTTGAATTGTGGAACGACATGGAGTATGTTTTTGTCTATGTCCTTGCTTGTTATGGAGTGGGATTTGTGCTTATTTCCAGAGCAGCTAAACAGCTCAGCTGCTCTCCTAAATATCCTTAAAATTGTGAGGGTTACCATGTTAATTTTTTGGTTTGCAAAAATCTATGCTGTTGAGCTCTCAACAATTATGTTAATGTTAATAAAAAGGTTTGTAAACCCTAGGTAACTTTTAGTGTGGAAGTATTTTTGTAGGTGAAAGTCTGAACAGTGTTTTTATTCCATATAAGCTGTTATCAATATTCTTTCATTCTTGAGGAAAGAAGATTAAAATATAAAGTTTAACCGCAAGTGTATGGGCTTATAAATGACTTAAAGTAACGTTGAGAATAATTTAAAGAGATCTATATGTAAGTCCTTGTTGGACTCAGAGTAGAGTTGTGAACGACAATGGAGTAATTTTTGTGTATGTCCTTGCTTGTTATAAAGTTGGATTGGTGCTTATTTACAGAGGATTGTGACATCTCATTTGCTCTCTTCATCAACATTTTTTAAATAGTCAGGGTTACCATGTTAATTTTTGGTTTTTATATTTTTAAATACCAAATATACGATTTAAAGCAATAAGCATGAAATAGTTTTATTTGTAAAATCAATTTTTTATTCCTTTTACACAAATACATTCACTATTGTTTAGGTGGAGGCTATTATCTACTAATAATTTACTGGAGTTATACATCAAATGTACTTTTTAGGGTGTGATTATTTTGGTTGTAGGGATCTTTTTTTTTTTGTAATTGGTCATCAGAAGAATGATTTGTCTCTTCCTTAGCAGTTGCCACATTTATTTTCTACAAGGATTATCAACCCTTTTTTTTTTTAGTGATGTACCTATTTTAAAATATTCATTTAATCCAAGTACTTCCTCACCAGTACACACCATAGCTTAAGTGATATGATATGATCCATATGATTCTATTTTTTTTTTTTTTTGAAAGGTGTTTTGGCTTAGTTTTTGGAATTTTTTGAATAGAAATTTGTTTCGAAAAAAAATTCAACAATTATTAGCTATTAACTAAAGAATAAATTGTGTGGAAAATAGTTTTAAACATCCATATCTATTCTGAAAAAATTAAATTTTTTGGAAAAAAATTCAAAATCCACAACAGCTCACAAAAAATTAATTTTTTTCCAAGAAAGTTCAAATATAAAATTTGTGGAGAAAAATTTAAAATTTTATAACTAGTCACAGAAAATTAAATTAAATTTTTTTCCCAAAAAAAAATTCAACAATCAATAGCTATTTACAAAAAAAAAAAAAAACATTTTGTGGAAAAATATTTTAAACATTCATATCTAGTCACAGAAAATTAAATTACTTTTTTTGGAAAAAACATTAAATATTACATTTTCTATCAAAAAAACTAAAATTCCATATAGTTTTTTTCGGGGCCTCCAAGTACTCCAAGAGCTATGCGTACCCCCATTTGAGAACCACTGTTTATATTCAACACCTGATGAAACATTCGTGTGTGAGCATAAAAGACGGAGTGGAACTCTTAGTTTTTGTTGAGAGTTATGATTGTAAGTCCCTGTTGGACTTAAAGTAGAATAAGGATCTGTCCAGTACCATTATGTATCTCCTCCCATGTCACAGCTGATTGTATTTCATCTTCAAGTTGCCAGGGTTACCATATTGATTTTAATGTTTCTTCTGTTTAACATTCCCATCATATTCACGATTTTCATGTACGTCTAGTTGTCAGTATAAATCTTATTTGAATTCAGAGTAGAATTGTGGATTAACAAATTCAACAATGGAGTAATTCTTTACCTTGTTCTTGCTGGATACAAAGTTTGACTTGTGTATGTATTCCTTTACTCTTTTAGCTGCTCGTATCTAATCTTATGAAAGGTCATGACAGGTAAACTGTTCTACCCCTAAACAATCTTCAAATTGTCAGGTTTTGGTACGATTTTTTTTTTTTTTTATAAATAAAAAAATGGTTCAGACTTACGATTTTAATAATAGCCTTTGTATTGAGCAGACAAAGATTACACTTTATTCATATCTATTTTTTTAGCTATCGTTAAAAGAATAGGTATGAATAAAGTAATAAAAACCGAGTTGAAATCTGAGACCCTATCAGGCCTGCCTTGCTCGTTAGTGTATTACTTGGAGCTTACATACCTTTTACATTAAGTAGATATATATACAATACACATAATAAATTCAAGCTACATTTCATATTTATGAAATTTTCACCTTGCCTGTCTAATAACAATATGTGAAAAAATAAATAAAAAATATCATGTTTTATTGCTTAAACATTTCCAAAATATTTTCTTTTAAAGAAACTATTTATCAAGATCTTCCCCACAACTAACTGAAATAGTATGGATATGAAGATTTGCGTCAAGTCTAAGGTCAAAGAATTGTAAATGAATATTATTAACATATCTTGAGAGACTCGACTGTAGTTTTTCCCCCATTATTATTTGGGGCAATTGTTTGTTTTTGTTTGTATTTATAGTAGGGGACATCGGAAAAATTACACAGACTTTCAAGGGCACGGATGTAATTTTGTTGTATTCATTTAGAGATGTGAAAAATGACATTTCCAATGGTGTGCAGAACATATTGAGTGAAGCATATCAATTGGGGAATTTTTTTTTATTATTTGAGTGCTACATTTAATGGCATTCAATTATGTATAATGAGACTTGCCTCTTTAGATAACCTCGTCTAGACAGTGCTGGAAGCTTTGGAAGCACTGGGTTACCTCGTGCTGATCCAGCTTTGTCATTTTACGAGTAATGGATTTCTTCAGGGTCTTCACAAACAAATGTTACTTGACAGGGGCCTCTTGTTCGACTCTCCCCAAAGATAAAAATGACATTTATTCAGGTCCAGTGTGTTTGTAGAACAAAAATCCAGGCTTCCTAAGTGCGAACATATCCTACACATTTTTGGGGTTGTGCACCGGTGCACTCTCTTATTAGCGGAAGATCAAATTGCTTTCTTGAGCTATTCGATCTGGGCATGTAAATAAAAAGTGCAAAACTCGAACCAGTACAATTCTAATAATGTATCTGCACGAGATCGTTCGTGTGTGCTAAAGCTTCTGGCACCGTGTAGCCGAGGATATTCAGGGAGACGAATTTAATTGTGAATGATTGAATCTCATTAAATATGACTTTCAGATAATAATACAATTTTGGTTCGATACCCCATTTAGTTTGTTCGTTATAAGCCTTGTAAGCAAATTTATCTGGACCACCCTGTATATGCACTACGCACAATGTATAAGTTTGCCTGGAAATACTTTCTATTTTTATTTATATTTCGAAATGGGATACTGGACAGCGAAAAGATAAAATTTGATTATACCAACAGGATAAGAAAATAACTGGAGTAGATTTTGAGAATCTGGAAGAGTCCGGAAGCGAGGAGAGGCACTTGCTGTCGATCTATAGATCAAGGGATGAGGACAATGTAAAATAAAAGGCGTAGTGTCTTATCTAATGAGATGTGATCTCCTCCAGCCTCAGTCTATGAACCGACTCTCAAACTTTCCGTCTACACTTATGATGCTACAAATATATCATTGTCCAAATATCTCGAAAATGACGATAGCCTTCTTTTCCTAGTCCAAAGATATATACTTATTGCTGAATTAAGACCCTTGTTAGCATAATCTGCTTTTTGTATGTTTTAGGTGTAGAAAATGAATTACCTAATGAAGGGAACATTACATCAGTAGCCCCCAGTACTTTTACCGCTAAACACTTGACAATTTTACGATAATAATACGTGTGAATCCCCCGTGTACTCATATGCCACTTTACTTTAGCACATTTCTTGAACATTACAATGATATTCTAGAATTAGGGGGGAAAAATCTTTATCAGCAACTGTGCTCCAACAGTATAACGCTATTATAACATCAAAAACTGCCTGTAATGCTAAATGAATATGAGCCCTAGCTTCTTTCTGTGGAACGAGATGGTCCCATTTAGTGTGAATGCAGACGAAGACACCTTAAATGCGTTGTTTGTGTCCATTCTACTCTTTTCATTTCTTTCGGTGACTGTCACTCTTTTTTCAAAGGTTTATTATTTCGGATTCATTTTTCTGTTTGTGTTAAATATTGGCGCACAAGTGAGGGGACTACGGTTTATTCAAAATAAAAGACTGCTTGACTAAGACGTGGACTAAAATAGAGGAGGACATACTACACTATTCAAATTTGGTAGGAGAAACAGAAAGTATTGAGTATGAATGCAAATAACAAAAGACCAGAAATAATTAACAAATACCTCACATGATTAATTATCTTTTGTTATTTGCATTCATACTTGATATTTTCTTCCTCTCCTCCTACAAAATGTGAATAAATGAAGGTGAAAGTCCCCCTCTATTACTGTCCCAGATTTAGATAATAAATAAAATAGATCAATAATTGTGGGTCCCGGTTCTGATTGATCCACGGATGAGGACGGTTAAGCTTCCTGGGGCATAGGGAAACGCTGCCTTACATAATAAGATGTGATCTCCTCCGGCCGCATACCTCAGTCCCATGGATCGATTCCAAGTCCCCCCTCCCCTGAATACTCCATGAGAGACAATCTCACAACCTCTGCCACATAATAAGACCTACCATTTACTTTCATGATCCTTCAAAGTCGTCTGAATATTGGTAAAATGTAGCGATCCCTCTCATCTTGTTCCAATAATATAATCTTCTAGTGAAGATATTTCCTTATTGTGAAAGGTTGCGATGATTGAATATCGACTTTCCGCTGTCGTTGTCTCCCATTCCGAGATAGAAAGAAAAAGTAGGAAGTGTGGGCAAATTTATACAGTGTACCCCAATTATGTCAGAATGGGATATTTAAAGAGGTAAAGAAGAAACCGCAAGGAAAACACTTGGCACTTCCGAATGAAGACCCTTTTTAACATGATCTGCATCAAATTTAAAGTAGCCGTAGGCCATGAGAAAAAAGATTTAACAAAAATCAAGTAAAGGAGAAAATCCCGATAGATATTTTAATTTCATATATTATACATACAGCCTAATATTTCATAGACATATTTGAGTAAACTATAGGCTTTGTGCTCACAAGTATGGAATAAGTTAGAATACCCATGAACTTCAGCTAAAGTTTAATACCTTTATTTGATGTAACAAAATAAATTTGACCCCGATATGGCCTTTCAACCATAAAATTAGGATTGTTATTTTTTTTTTTTTTTTTTTGAAGTTTTGATTATACAGGGGAACAATCATTCTGTACAAACGAATTCAAGCCAAAGAAGTAATTTATCTTTGTGCAAAGAATCCAAAAAGGATTTTAGTTTTTTTCTAAGTCATCTGAATTCTGAAATATCGTGAATTTAAGTTTTAAACTATTATTGTTCATAGTCATTTTTTACCCTGAATCAATTACTAAATTAAAAATAAGAATAATAAAACTTTTGTAAAAATGTTTTTTATGATTAAAAAGTGTTTTTATGAATTATGTATCTTATAACTCATGAAAAACAACACATCTTCATAAAACGCTTATATCTTATTCATATTACATAGTGATTAGTATTATCATGTATTTTATATTATAGAAAAATATTCAATGTATAATTTAAAAAAAAAAGATTTATTTTAAAAATATGCATCTCCAAGGATTTATGTTTCATTTTGTAGTGATCCCACTTTTTATGGGGGTGTACTAACCAATAGTCAACATTATCATTATACTTTTTTCCCCAATTTCAATGTCAATTTTTATGACGTCAAATTCGAGGCAATGAAAGGATAGATACTTCTAACTTGATATTTCATTTCCAGAGATGTTCGGATTCCGAATTCCACAAGAGACGAGGGGATGATAATTAATCTGTTGTTTTTCATCATTTTTGAGACTAAAAATGTAAATATATCGAGTTCAGAACAAGATACGGAATCAATAAAAACAGTTATACATAAGTTTTATGGACCCTATTTTTAATTTGGGGATTGTTTTAAGGGTAAAAAATGACTCTGGAGATTATAGTCTCGAGTTGTAATAGTCTCAGTCATTTCAGAATTGAAAAACTAGGATCAGTTTTGGATTCTACGCTCAAGAATAAATTTCTTTTTTGGGTCGAATTCATTTTTACTACATGAGTGTTTTCTTTTGTTATCGTCTTGATATATTTAACATGCCCAAAAAGTCAATAATTTACAACCTTTTAAATATTACATATCAAGGAAAAATTTTATTCCCTATGACTTCAATGCCATTTTGATACGTCGAAAACTATGTGTATATCTCAATTTACACCCATCCCAGGATCTTTTCAACAATCTTTGTTTGAGCTGTCATTTCGATTTTATTGATGTATGTAACAATGGGTTTTTAGTTGCTTCTAGACAATGTTTTATCTATTATGTCATGACACATTCTTTTAACAGAGTGGAAAAGTAAATATAATCCTAAATTATAATTAATAGAAGCATTAATAACATCTTTAATACGACTATTGCAGAAATACTCAAAAATTAGAACATTTTAAAAGCCGTTTTCACTTATACAATTTTTTTTTTGTCATTTTATGGTAAACTTTTGAAAAAAAAGTTAGTAAAGTTAGTCAATTTTAAACACTTTTTATTCAAAATGTCCCCTTCATTATGCATGATGACTTTAATACGGGGACGAACAGAAACAAAGATGTCCCTGAGTCAGTCCTAGGACAAGTTGATCCACTCCACTATGATCACGGCCTTCAGGGCATTGACATTCGGGTGAGAAGTCTTGTTCGTTTTGCCGTCCAAGATATACCGAACAGGAAATTGAGGGGGTGAGGACAAAGACAGAAGTATGTCGGCCAAAAGGCAGTCATTTTTTCCTTGCAGAAATGCTGCACCTTCTTGGCGTGTGTACCGGGCGCCAACTAGGGTAAACTCACCATTTTCGGCGGGAAAGGTGCTCTTCAACAATAGCAAGACATAGTACCTGAACACCTTGTGGTAGAAGTCTTTGTTGACTTTCTCGTTGGCCTTGAAGAAGTAGGGCTGTATCTTGCTCCCGTCGGACGCCACGACGTCGAGGACCATATTCCTGAATGTTTCTTCGACCTAAGCTCTTGATTCACCTAAGAAGCAATCATTTCTCCTGCTCTGAACAGCGTCCTCTGTGAAGATCTTCTTGTGCACGTAAGAGATCGCACTGACTGTTTTGTTTGTTGCTTGGACAATTTTGATCGTACATACATAAAACCAACATCGAATTGTAGATTATTGTTAGTTCTTTGGAATGTCGTCAAGTACAAAATTTTCAGACTTTTAAAACTGAGGCTAGACGGCCTCGAAGAGGATTCTGATTTTGAGTACTCACCCTGTATGTATATTTGAGTTATTGTCTTTGATAATCGATGTATTCCATGTTCGGGCCTAGCATTGTTGGAAAAAAATGTAAAAATTAGATCCATTAATATAAGTAAATAATAACGTTGAAAAATGATTCTATCATAAGTGGAATAAACTACTTGAAATGAAAATTAATTGTATAGTTTACATTTTTTGAGCAGTTTTTACTTTCAATATTTTTGAATGTTCATTGCAAAAACAGCAAATCTCTTAATTAGTTGTCCATCATAGGATTACTTTATTGTTTATTTTGATTTTGTTTCAACAAGAGACTTAAGAAACACATTTGTTTGTATTTAACAACTATAACACTTTTCTGTTTGACAAGGTTGTTATAATATTTATTTTATTTTTTAATAGTTAGTAGATATAAACATACAGGGTGTCCACGATCAATTGGAACTATCTTAAAATTCAACCTGCTTGATAAAAATGGAATTTGGAGTGTATTTGTTTATATGAAAAAGTTAGACATGACATAAAACAATAAATTTATTCAACATGTCCTCCCTCAGCAGCCACCATCTTCTCCATCCTGCCCCTAAAGGATTTGCATGCCCTGATGACTTCCGCAAAATCGACAGCATTCCACTCCCTCATAATGGAGCCTGGGAACTTTGTGGTGAGGACCGCAGGGACCTCTTCTCTCTCCTTGGCAAGCAACCTGTCATTCTGGACGTTGTAGCTTCTTTCGACAGACCAGTTCTTCTCGTCGGAGAAGAAGAGGATTCTTCCTCTATGGCTTTTCAGGTCACTGAGGAGACGCTTACCGTTGGTGAGCCTGGTGGCCTTCATGGATGCCGTGAGGATGTGTTATTTGGCCATTCGGTATGACCTGTACCTGAGGCCCTCATTCACAGCCTTGGAAACCAGCTGCTTGCTCACTCCACAGTTCATCATCAACCTGGACAAGGAAAGGAAGTGTGTAGAGTCCATTGTGGACTCTACACACTCGTCCTTATAAGCCTTGATGGACTTCCGGAGGCCGTCAAGGAAGCGGGAAGTGCTGATTCGGTCACTTCTCATGTTGTGGGCCTTGCGGCAGACCTTCCCCTCAACCTCCCATACATTGAAGACCCGGTACACCATGGTCTTGGGGTAGTTAAGAAGAGGGCTTGTGTCCTGTGCTTAAAGGAAGAGCCAATCTGTTAACGTGTCTTACCCTTGGGGCGTAGCACTCAAAGTTCTCATTGATAAACCTGGATATGATACTACAGTTCACTGTGGATTTTTTGGCAAGGATGAACATGGATTGGCTTGTGTCAGATTTGATGGGCCACTTGAGAACACCCAGGAACCTGGGGGTCCTCTTTATGTTACTCCTGGGACCGTGCTTGGACTTATTGGACATCCCCTTGTTTAGTATATCTTGATTATAGTGTACACCGTACTTTTTGGGTACATCAGGAGTCGGATGATGTCAGGCGGAGAGTGTTTTGCGTAATGGAGTTCGATTACAGTGAACTTTTTTCAGTGAAGTGGAATTTTATTTTGTTTTTTCTCGATAAGTGCTCCCTAAAGAACCTCTTGAGGTTTAAAAGTTAATTGTAGATATCACTTTTGTTACTCTTGATGGTCATGTACTTGGTCCACATTAATCGTGGGGGGTCTGTATGTAATATAAACGCTGGTATGTTCAAATGAATTTACTCTCACAGGCCTTTTGTATATAGATGACGGGGAGCATGTTTTTTTGTTTTTTTGGTAGTGAGTGTTCTTGAGATTAAAGTACTCTAATTATTACTCTCCATTCTTGAAAACAGAGCAAGTAATTCGTGTGAACAGAGAGTATTGAGTGGTTACGTGTGAATTGAGGATTACTAAGGGAGTTAGTTATCTTCTGTATTATTAAGGACAATTTGTCTTTTAAAACACATCCTATTACATACTCCAGGCAATGCTGGGTACTACCTCTAGTAACGGGTGGTCCATTCGAATCCGAAACACTTAGTAATTAAATAATTAATTAATGTTGAAGGTTTGAAACAAAAAATGACACTTGAACGTGTGATTGACGAATTTCTATTTGCGTACTCCAAGCAGTTTGGGTACTTCAGGATTACCATCCACGCCGCCAGCAAGTCAGGAACGACCTAGAAGAGAAAGGACTCTGTCAAATAAGCTTAACTGGACCCGGAGGAGTTAAATAAAACAGCCCAGGTCAATACCCTCAAGTCCATGAGGGATGTCTCGAGGTATGGAGATACGTGAGGTTGGAGAGGCCACTTCTTACACCAGCAATGAAAAAAACCCATTTTCTCTGTTGAAAGATTATTTTGAATAAGTATTTAGAGTTATTTTTAACTCATTTTGGACACTTTTAGCCCCCCCTCATGCCAACCCCTCGACTACATCTTTTAGGTGCGTGTGGAGGGGAAGGCATAGAGTGCCCGTTATCCCAAAACCGCTTATTCAAAGCCACTGTAAGCCATCACTTGAACACCATGACAGAGGAGTTTATCAGTAATGGGTGCCAGGCCTTTTGCCATTCTATTATTGATTAATAAATTATATGGTGCTTCAGTTTAAAATTTAATGTGTTCAGTTTTGAAGGGACCACTTGGTATTGAGCTTCAACAATGAAGCGTTAGAAAAATTAAAATGATTTTGAGGTAGTAATTACAAAAAGAAACGGTCTTCAATTGTCATATTTTTTAACGTCTGATAATGATAAAAGTTTAAACAAAAAAAATTATAAAAGTAGTAACTTCAAAAAGTCTTGCGCTCATCCTTTGGCCTTTTTTTTTACAACTTTAGCCAATTACTTTGAGTAGTTTTAAAAATACTTATTGGAAAAAAAAAAGATACTTTTATCTAGATGCTAGAAAAACAGTTAATTATATTTACTTAGTTATTTTTTCCCTTTCATGTAATTGATATTGTCAATTGCAAAAAAAAAGAAGAAGAAAACACACACACAACAGCTTTAGATAAATAAAATCAAAAAACTCTAAGTGACAATAAATCAGTCAGTACATTCAAGGACAATATTTGAAAAGTTTCTATTTAAATAAAGTCCAGTATTTTCCTAATTAAAAGAAATAAGTCATTTGCATGAGGGATGAAAAGTTAGCCGTAAGGCAAATCTTCAAGGTTATTTGTATATCATACGTATGTACTTATTTATTTTATATGTACTGAGGACAGGATAGTCAAAAGAAATCCTACTTCAAAAATATATCTACATAATAGTGTTAAGACTCATTATAAGATCGAATTTGTCTTTTGTGGTTTTTTCTACAGCGATTTGGACCGATTTTTTATTCAAAACTGTGACTTCAGACAGTTGACGCAAATCTAACCATTTAAAAAACGTGAACCGATTGTGTTAGTCTCAATATATCAACACTTTCTAATTCAATTAAAAATTTTAAATTCAAAGGGTGAATATTTTTAATGGACCCCTCGGTATCAATCCATGAACCAATTTCCATCATCTAAATCATACCAAGTTGAAACTTGTACACTTATATTGTATTGATTTGAGAGGCTCTGTTTGAATAAATTAGAACTGTCTGTAATTTCATAGGTGGCCATGTATCTCCAGCAACTGGCCCTTGAATTTTTTTTTTAATCGGACGAGAAATGTCATCACAGCGAGATTCAAGGCTTAAAGCATTCACTCTTCTTCGTGCGGGTCACCCTCCAACAGATATAGCCAGGCAGACAGGAATGGCTCGTAAGACCATTTACAGTGTAAAGAAAACTCTCAACACCAAAGAGACCATAGAGAGGGGTGGATGCCCTCAAGGTAGCACCTGATTTGTTATTAGGAGGATTACAGGCTCATGGAAGCCATGTACATCGATATTTTTAAGCCCAACCGTCTCCCCTGAGTCCAGGTAAATTTAGTCGACGGCAATGTCGACTTTCAGCGATATGGGCCCCCCTAACACTGCTTAAATGACTTAGAATTTCTAAGTTAACGACATCGCTTTCTTAGACAAGAGAATTTGGTCACCATTTAATCCGGATCTCAATCATCTCGCCTTTAATTTCTTGCAGCACATCGAAAGGGCATCTCTCATCCGAACATGGATGCCATGAAGGCCCCATTCGACGAAGAGTGGGGTGCCATATACATGAAATTAATTATCAATACTCGCAACTCTTTTATTTGCAAGAAGCTCGTCCCTATTTGTGAGGCCAATGCAATCGTATAGAATAAATCAATTTGACATTAGTTATGTATCATAAATTAAGATAGATTTAAAAAAAATGTATAATTAAATAATGGTAAGCAATTTTCTCTTTTCGTTCCAAGTGTGTAAATTTCAAGTTTCCACCCGTTATAAACATATTTTGATGAAAGAAATTTTTTAAGCTTCTTGATTTTTGTGTTGTACAAATATGAACTATACAACACATATACTTGCATATGACGTTAGTATATATCCATGCTATCAATTTCGAAACATAACAGACGTCTTCAAAAATTTAATTGTAGAATGGGTCATGAACGAATTTCAAATTAGATCCATCAACACTGGTTTTTTGTAAGACCGGTCGATACCAAAACTTTTTAACGGACTGAAATAATTGGGTCCACTAATAATCATAACATTAAATAATTCTTATAAAAAAAAAATTCAAATTTTATAAATAGTCCATTTAACAATAAATAAATGAGTGGTGAGACTTAATTTTTTCCCGATTTTGTCTTGACCGATTTGAAACCAATATTTCTGATCCAAACCACAATTTCAGATTTTTAAAATGTAAATTAAACGGTTTTCAAAACTTGAATTGATTTTTTCAATCTTATATATGAACATAATTATTTTTGGTACGGTCTCAAGTGATTTTGTTAGGATGGATTGTTCTGTGGCTTAGACCGCAATTTCAGATTAAAAACAGGAATTTTATGGGTTTCAAACGATTTTCGGTCTCAAAATATCAACCTATTTTTTTTTTTCTCCCCCAAAATCATGTAACAGGTAGCTCAAATTACATAGGTCTACTGAGTAATTACCTATGTATCACTCCCACCTTTTACTTCCATTGTTACACAAATCCCATCTCTATACATTGCATCAAACATCATAGTTAGGTCCTCATGGTAAAAAAAAAAACCATAATAGAAGAAAAAAAATTTATTTGAGTTTTTTTTTTTTAATTTATTTCATCTCTGTATTTAATTAATTAATTTATAAATATGAGTTCAATAACATTCCAAAATGTAAAGTCCCTTTGCTACGTTATCTAGGGAAACGAAAGTTTTCCAATACGTGAACACTTTCTTCATCCCAGATGTGCTTGTCTTTTCCCGCCTTGACGAATATTCTATTGTCGAACATCTATTTCCAAAATCTCCTAAAACCTTCGTTTCAAATCCCAAATATAAAACAACAAACCCATAATGGGAGTTATTTATAGAGTTCCTCCATGAAATCCTAAATTCAAGTCTGGTATAGTGTGCTCCAAACTCCAACTCCAGTCCTTTGTTTCTATGATATATTCAAAAGATACATCACATATCTTACAAATTAATATCATCTTATTGATCAAAGCAGTAATTCATTTCTTCCCCCAAAATTGTATAACAGGCAGATGATATTAAAAGGGATCTTAATTCAGGCGTACCATATGTCTCGCTCTCGCCTTCTCCTTGCTCTCTTTTTTCCCCGTGTCAAACTATTCCACTCTTCTTATGGGGAGAAAATTAGACTTGACATTGGCTGCTAACAAAAAAATAACTACCATATTTGTAAGTTAGCGTAATAACACTGGGTCAATTCATGGAATTAGTTGGGTCCACTAAACATCATTACGGTTTTAGACCGGTCTACCATTTTCAGACCGAAAACAACACTAGTCTCTAAGTAAAACAAATTTTTATACTTATATGCATAAGATAAATGATCAAAGCATATGATATAACAAACTAATAAGTATATATATTTATTTTTCGTCTAAACGAATTTGTAAAGGATATATTATTGTAGATTTTCATAAGAGTAATATGCATCTTACTAATCGAGCTATGTACCTTGGACTATCTCATTTAACGTCATTTTTAAGCTTCGCCCTACGTATCAAAAATAGGATGCTATGAGTCAAAAGCTATACTTTGAAACATATATTTGGATTATCAGTAAAACATATTGTACGTTTGGTTTTTGATGTTGAATGATTTTCTGTTTTTCTTATTTTATCAAACACTAGCAAGTGTAATCTTATTTCTTATATTAAGTATTAACACTCAAAAATGAGATATAGGCAAACATCCAGGCATACAAATTTGCTTTATTCATGGAGATAACATAGCAAAATTTAACTCGTGTGGAAATCAGGATAATTAGAGACGAAGGGTATATAAAATACATTGTTTTTATGAAAAAAAAATATTAAAAGCACGCCCAATTTCGTAACCTAATAAGCACTTATGGCTATTGAGTGCGTTCTGGAAGTGTAATAACGATTGACTGTGTGTATAATATGAGTCCCTTTGGTATGTAAAAAACAAAACAAACAAAAAAAAACAGAAAATAAGGCCAGCCTGACAATTTAAAGAATGTTTTGGAAGAGAGCTATGTAAAAAAAAAGCTCTCTAGAGGTATTCATTACTCTAAACTGTCTCAACATCCCCTTGAAATGACTCCAGAAAATCATATCTCAATCGCCTGAATATGAGCTCCAATTAATGGATCCACAAAGCCATACTTATAACAACAGTAAAGTGTGCCATATCTAACTCTTTCTCAAAGTTGTGATAGGCTCCCCAATCGCCAGAAGTGACTGTTGTTCCTTGTAAAACGTAAAAACTTATTCGAACAATTGTGATGGATAAAATTATAACACAACTTTATATAGGTAACAAACAAATAATTAAGTTTGAACAGGGGACATAATTTGATTTCTTCATATCTTTAAAATTAGAAACTTAATGTAAATTACATTATTAATAAAAGACGTGTTTATTTTTTAATTATTTCTTTATTTATCGCATAGTTTTAGGTATAGAAATATACGGTAGAAGCTCTTATGATTGTATACTCCTACCTGTAAACTTATTCGAAGAATTATGATCGAATAATCCATCCCAATATCAAATGATGATTAATGTAATATACTATTAAGACTTATTAGTAAGTAACTAATAATTAAGTTTGAATAAGGATCATGATTACAAACTGTAAGCTAAGAGTAAAAAAATTCAATTAGGCATTGAATACACTCTTATCCGAGTTCATCGGTATTCTACAAGAAAAACGCCAGTACGAATATGTACACTACGGGTTCCATACGGCTTCCATGCAAAGTATTCCTGTAAGTAATTCTACTGTCATGATTCATGGTAGAAAAAGTCGTAATGTCATATATAATTAGATATGTTCTCCTCCAGCCTAATCCCTCAGTCAACGGATGGACTCCAAAAGAACTTGCCCTCTACCTTCTTTTACTACTTCTTAAAAGAGCCAATCTCACAACTCCTTCCGCACAATAAAACCTTTGATCTAATTGTGTCAGCCTTCGAAGTGCAAATCATCCCAATAACTAAAAAAAGTCGAGATTCTTCTTCTCTACATCCGTCAATATATTCTTCTCTTCACTTTGCGTTCCTTCGCTTGACGTACCAAAGTTATTTTCTTATTATTAAAAGGCTACGATAATTGAATTTCAAATGCCCTCTGTCGTTGTCTCTACTTTCGAGATAGTAGACAGAGAAAGTTTGACGTGCAGGGACACTTACAAACAACTAACAAGGGCTTATACTTATAACCCATGAGCATACCCTCATTGCTGTCTTTACTAAGCAGACGCAATAGTTACTAATCTTTGCTTCTATGTTCTATCCTCAAGACTAAAATAATAATATCAACAGCTTTTGAAAATACAAAATCCTATTCAGATTAAAACGCTAGATAAAGCTTTTCTAGAACATGTTTGACACAGCTCTAGGGATACACTTTTAAACATCAACCCACTCAATTTAACTTTTCTTTTTTAGTCAGATCTATCTGGTGCAGTTGAAAAAAAATAAAGATTTGTATACTTTGTCTCTAAGTACAGAGTGGTCTATTGGTCTATTGAGATAATTTATTATATAATAATAGAATTTCAATAAAATTAATAATATAAATGGATGCATGTATGAGCTCTCTTTATAATTAATGTAGACGCTCTGAGCGGAAATGATGACTTTCATGTGGCTGTGGAAGGCCCGTTGCAGATGTAGTCATCTGCCATGACGTCGCAGTAGTGGATGACAGTGGCTTTCAGGGCATCGGTCTTTGGATGACGGACACTGTAGGTCTTCCCCTCATCATCTACCTAAGAGTTGTAGTCGAGGAGGTTGGCATCTGGGCAGTAAGGGTCCAAAAGTGTCAAAAAAGATTTCAAAAGAGCTCAATAGAGCTTTGTAATAGATGATAGGGGTGTCAAAAGTGGTCTGGCCACCCTCACAAGGCTCTTTCCACCCACTTTTTGTAGCTATCTGAACAGTCTGGTGTACAATAACGAGATCCCTTGCATGGGCCCTCACGGACTTAAGGGAATTGGACTAGGCTGTTTTCTTTGACTCTTATTGATCTAGTTTGGCCTTTATGACAGAGTCCTTCTTCCCTTCCAACGTTTCGGAGTTGCTAACGGCGTAGACGGTGGTCCTGGAGATGCCATATGGCTTGGAGTGCGCGAATAGAAATTCGTCCATCACGATCAAGTTTTATTTTGTCGACTTGTACATTAACTAGAGAGCTCAGATTTGTTTTGTTATGTAATTAATTGTTTATGCTTTGATATATCGAACTATGAATTAATTTCAATGACTCAATCTTCACTTATTTTTGAATTCAGCAACTGTCCAGATTTCAATAGACCACCCGTTATCATTTTTGCAATGATTGGGGTTCGAAAAAATTGAGAAACATTATCTTTGATAAAACAGGGGAACCTATTTGTGCCCCTATTTGTAGACTCTTTCAAGTACTAAACACAAGTTGCATAATGTTTTAAAGTAAAAAATATATTTTAAATAAAACTTTTGACTCATCCTAAGGATATTTTGTGATATTAGGAGAGGTCTAAGAATGAACAATTTTGACTTACAAATTCTATTTAAAAAAATTACATATACTATGCCAAAAATAGTATGAGAAGCCGTAAACTGTGGTAAAGCTCATTATTTGATTGTCCCCAGAGAGAAATTATTAACCATAATTAATGTAGCCTAAATTCGCTTGTTATGTTATTATTATTCACAATTATAGGTGCCTTTTAGTAATTTTTTATGTTTTTTGACAAATAATATACTAGGTAAATAGTACTCACAAAGTCTTTTAGAAAAGAAATTCGACCTATATCACCAAGCAACAGTATTTTCGCCTAAAGGCTGTATCTCACATTTATTATTGTTATTTAAGCCCTTAGAAGAATATAAATGAATATTAAAACTGTTAACTTCGACATGTTTTGCCTTTGTTTTTGTTTTTTAAATCAAGTTTTTAGGGTATAACTATAATTCCTTAAAAAAAATATATGTAATTGAAATATAAGTTCTATAACTTCAGCAAGGATATAAAGCACTCGAAAAAAAAAAGATATTAGCTTCTTGGTAAGGTACTTCATTTTACTCCATGTTTTGGTGGTTATATACATTTTTTATTAATTATTATGAAGATAAATTAATAAATAATTGGTTTTCCAATTGCTGAAATGTTTGTATCAATTTGTTGTTGACTTTGATTAGCATCTACATAGTTCTTTCATGTCGAAATATGGGACAAAATCAAAAGTATGCACCTTTAATTGATTAGATGGAGTATCACTGGGTCATTCCATGATAAATTGATTCTCAAAGAATGGGATAAGACTTCAATTTGACATGACATGTTGTATTATTGACAGTAAAATAGCATAGAAATGAAATTTTGGAACTCAATCAACTCTGAGTTCTGAGGTCTTAAAGATATTGAAATTAGTATTTTGATGAATATTTGATTAACGATATATCATCATAAGGCAAAGCAATGTTAAGAAGTAAAATTCATATTAAAAAGCCCTCGGTTCACTTATTAATAATTAAAAAAATATATAAATAAATTAAGTAAGCCATGATTTTAAAATTTTTCAAGGTAGGTTTTTGTTTTTATTTATTTAAATTTTAACTATCTAAAAGTCATTACCTTATAATGAAAAAAACCAATAAACTTTACAATGAATAACTGAGTGATTTATATGAATGTGAGTGTTTTTGTGAAAATTGACAAAATGGAGTATGGAGCTGTCATAAATATTTATTGTCCAAAATGGCTGAAACTTTGGTTATTATTTGTCAACAGACGCTAGATAGATGTGAATGGCTGTTTCAGCCATTTTGAACGACAGTTTACACCTCGATTTTTTTTATCATTTTCACAAAAAACACAAATATTAACTCACTCAAACGTATGCATAACATTACATAACGACGTACAGAATGGTTGAAACTTCTTTGAGTTCAAAGGACAGTTCCTAAGAACCAGTTCAAAGGATTTACAACCCTAAGACTAAGGCCCTATTAGACTGGTCTTAAGACTAGACCAGACGGAACTGACAAAATGATTAATATAATGACCCAAACCCATCAACTTATAATTATAATGAGAGTTAAAAAGTAATTGCATTGTGAACCTTTACATTTTTGAATGTCTAGTATTTGATAAAAAGCATGAGAAAAACAAGTAACATTTCTGGGCAATATTTGTTGAAATAATATCTAAAGGAAAAGTGCTTCAAATGGCCAACAATACTGCATTTGCAAAGTATTATAATGAACTTCATTTGTTATGCAACATTGAGGTAGGGTAACTTTTGTTATGCCTATTATTTTTTATTTCCCATTGTCACATTCAAAGGTCAGGCGTTGGATATGTTGAAACATGTTTTACATACTGGGTGATCCATTCAAATCTGAACACTTAATAAATCATTCATTTAAAAAGTTGCAGTGATTGAAATAATTCATATTTCGATATATCAAAGCATAAACAATAGTTACAAACAAAATAAATCTGAGCTCTCTAGTTTAAGTATAAGTTGAGAAAATGACACTTGAACGGGATTGACGAATTTACATTCGCACACTCCAAGTCATTTGGCATCTCCAGGACCACTATCTACACCGTCAGCAACTCCGAAACGTTGGAGAGGAAGACAGACTCTGTCATAAAGTCCAAACTAGGTCAATAGGAGTAAAAGAAAACATCGCAGGCCAATCCCTTAAGTCCACGAGGGCCCATGCAAGAGATCTCGTTGTTTTACACCAGACTGCTCTGAGAGCTACAAAAAAGTGGGTGGAAAGAGCCTTGTGATAGCAGAGAGTCCATTTTGACACCAGCTATGAAAGAAACCCATCTCTTCCGTTGCAAGAATCTTTGAAATAAGCTGTAAATGAGTCTTTTTGAACTCTTTTTTGAATTTTTTACCCCCCTCTCTCAGTGTTCGTCAACCAAGTACCGAGGCCCTCAGTCTTACTGTCAGGCAGCAGTGTGACGCCATGACAGAGGACTACATTCGAAGTGGATGCCAGTCCTTCTCCCGACTCCTTCAAAAAATCATTGTCACTAAGGGAGGCTCCATTAATGATTAAAAATGAGCTCGGACACACTTCTATTTATATGTAGAATTAATTTAGTTGAAAATCTATTGTAAATTAATAAATAATATCTATTTTTTCTATATTTGCAGCCTGTATGGTTGGAACTATATTCGCAAAACTCTCTCGTCCCAAGAAACGAGCTCAAACCCTCCTTTTTAGCCGAAACGCAGTAGTTTCTTCAAAGGACGGCTACCTTTGCCTTCAGTTCCGTGTGGGAAATATGCGAAATTCTCACCTAGTGGAGTCTCACGCCCGTGCCATTCTCATCAGTAAGCGTGTGACAAGTGAAGGAGAAGTCATTCCATACCACCAAACGGATCTCAAAGTTGGATCGGACATGGAAGGTGAGGACGATGACGTTTTTTTCATTTGGCCCATGACGATCATTCATCGCATTGATGAAGAATCCCCTTTCTACAACATGTCTGCACGAGACTTTATCAAAAAACGTTTTGAAGTGATTGTTGTGCTCGAGGGGATCGTGGAGCCAACAGGGATGTCCATACAAGCACGCTCCTCGTATTTACCCCCTGAGATCCTTTGGGGCCACCGTTTTCAGAATGTTCTCACCTTTAAAGAGTCAGAGGGCTCTTACATCATTGACTATTCCTCTTTCAATTCTGTCTACAAAGTGGAGACCCCGCCGCATTCAGCCAAACATTTGGATGAGGAGAAAAAAACAGAGGCGGAAGCAAAGGGCAAAAGAGAATCCTCTAGTTGGTCCCTTCCCGCCTCAAATCCACGAGGTGCTGCAGGGCTCATTGCCAAGTATAAATTACAGGCTAACCATATTAGTGTTCCTTGTTTACCACAGTATCGAAAAATCGTACCTTCATCCAGCTCAAACTCTGTTCACGAAGGCGCCAAAACTAATTTAAACTCAGGGACAAGTTCCATAACTTCATCTTTGAATACAAATGTTGAGAGATTTTTTTGAAGCCCGTCTCCAAATCACCTTTCTCCTACCTCAAAACCCCTACCAAGTCCAAAATGTCTCATTACTTATTCTCATTCCTATAGACTGTTTTTCAATTGTACCAATTACAAATGTATATTGTACCACTGCTTTTTTTTATACAAACCATAAATATATAAAAATATATTTGTTCTTAAATAAATTTAACAACAAATCTTGACAAGAAGCAAAAACAATGAATGACATCTTGTCTATAAATTGTGCGTTTCTTGAGTATAATGAAATAAAATAAAATTATATGTATATGTGACCCGTCAACACAAAAGAGAACTACAATGATTTTTCTACAATTTGAGTGTACATTACGTTTGTATTAGAGATGTACTGCTTGCAAAATTTCATCCAGTACCACCTTATTATGTAACATATGGGATTAAAAGTATGGCGCTTAAGAAAGGAAACATAATTATTTTGTTGACATTTAATATTTTGTATAAAAAAACAATAACGTGATAAAGTGGTGAGGATATTTTTTTAGGGGGGCTGCAGACGCTCCTGGGCGTGAACCTACGCACATTGAGTTGAAGAGAATAATTTCACCCGAGCGTGTTGTCCATTGAGCTACGTCTACGTTCTGTATTTAAATAATATTTTTGGGAAAACAGCCTAGCTGTCATGACGTTATGTTAGATCAGCTACAGTCAGTTATTAACAGGGTGGAGGGAAAGAAGGAAATAAACACAAACATGGAAAGAACTACTCTGATTTCAATCCTCAATTCTACTCTGAGTGCATCATGGACTTATGAGCAGATCGAATGTTCATATAGAAAAGGAAGTTGAAATGTAAACCATCTGTGGTCCATGTCTTCAAATAACCTAATTTTTTTTTTAACAAATTTGTTTTCAATATACTCAAAACTAACTATATGGAAAGTTTAGTGTTTGGGAAATATCTATTCAATGCAAAATTAATAACATTATATCAGGTTTAAATTGACTCAAAATTTTCATTCATGAGATAAACTCAAAGTAATTTCTACAAGATTTTGAACAAAAATTATACTTTTTTGAAATTAAATTTGTTTAAAACTATATATTTAAGTTGTAACATATGATAAAAGTCGTTTGTCATAACACCAAAGGCACGAACATACAAAAACTTCGAATAAAATAAAACTACATTTTTCAAAGATTTTGCCATTGTCTTTCTTCGAAATGAAGTAGCTACGAGCTCATCCCTTTGTATCAGGAACTTTGATGATGTTTAATATATATAGTCCAATAGTATCAAGCATACATCATAACTTTATGACGAAATGAATAGGGTCTTAGAACTTGACTTCAATGTCCATGTCTTCGATGTTGTGCCTTCATCCAACCAGAATGTAACTTTGAAATCGTGAAGATTACTACATTGTTTTCCACTGATTTGATCAACACTTATTGGAATGAACTGATGGTAACATCTTATTCCAGGAACAGCATCATTAATGACCGTCGTAACGATCTGCATGTAGAGTTTGCCATATTTCCATTTCCATTTCCATTTCAATACTAGGTACATACTTAAGCAAAATACTAGGAAATCTATCTTGACCAAATTCAAACATTTCTTCTCCAGAGATTATTTGGTTGCTGTATGGCCTGGTTAAACTTTCTGCAGCAGTAAGGCGTTTGACAGTATCACCCAGCCCATTGCATGGGGATTTCCCATAAAAAATAGCAAAGAAATTTGATACCAAACTCCCTTTCAAATTAGCAAAGGTTCTAAATTATCTTTCTATCTATGTAGTATCCTGCAACAACCATCAGTAAACAAATACAAAGAACTGTATGACAGGACACCTCACATTCAAATCTTTCATGATGGCATCGATGACTTGATAAACAAAGAGTACATGATTAGTCTTGTCATCAGGAATAATCGTATAGAAGAAATGATTAATAACATTGTCTGACTTAAAGTAGATGGCAACTGGATGCAATGAACACATATAACTATTCCAATGAATATTCTGAATTTTATCTTGTACAACAAAATAATAATTCTCTGCAGACTCAGCGAGAAAGATTTGATGTGCATCTACTTGTCAATTGGTTCAGGTAACTAGATTGTCTTTTGAAAATTGTAGAAGTGAAGCCTGACTTCCTGCAGTGATTCAATAACCTTCTCGATGAAGCAAAATACATCTGAAACCATTTTAGAGAGTGTAGATCTATCAGTTTTTGCCCACTGAGTAAAAATGACTCGGTGATCCTCATTATCATCTCCAAATAATGTAAACGAAAAATCAATTAAAACCTGGGAGTCTGGACAGCTTTCACGTCTACTTGCTATCCATGTAATTCCTTCAAACACATTCATTTATAAATCTTGAATTATACTGACTGGTGGTTACTAACTACTGAAACTTGATTTGATAGTACATTTTTATTAAGTAAATTTAAAACTGATAATCATATAAATATCTGAATAATTCTGAATGTTATATACATACATTCTAAATATACAATAAAGTGATTCATTTACCAGTAATTAATAACATATATTTTCTTCCTTAAGTAGATGATTTTACTCCTAAACTTACAGACATACCTTTGATTTTATCTCATGAAGTGAAAATTTTGAGTAGATTTTAACCTGATCTAAAATTGTTAAGTTTGCATATAATAGACATTTCCTAACATCAAACTTTCCATTAATTAGTTAGTTTTAAGTATATATAAAAAAAAAAAAAAAAAATAGGGGTGTTTTTATATATGGACCGTTATTTGTTGTGTACGGTCACTGAAACACAAATAGTAACTCTTAAAGGTAATGCCTTCATTTATGGGTGTCCATAGGTGTTTTTTTTTTAAATTTTACATCAAAAGAGGATCACACAATACAATTTTTATTTTTTTTCTACATGTACTTCTCCAAATATAACATAAATTAGTTATCAGATCCTTATGTGAATCAGACCATATTTAGGAAATAGTCCTTCAGGAAAACATCAATTACTCAGGAACGCCTCTTCGTAATGACTTCAAATTTTGGCAGATTTTTTTCCTTTTAATAGTGTATTGGATTCAAAAACAGCATATTTTTTAGTTGGCCGGCTGCTCCACCTTTTCATCTTGGTCGTAGTGATACAGAAGAATGGCTTGAATTTTCTCTTTTTTTTTCCTTCCATTTTAGATCGATGTAACACATAACAGGATTGACCATTCACAAAACTGTAACCTTTAAACATACTTTAAGTTATTTTTGATGCAATATATTAATATTATGAAATAGCTCACTATAAAATCTTGCAAAAAACGCTCAGAACTTTTGACTTAACCTATTGTTTAGTCTACTGAACTACTGAATAGTCTTTCACTTTCAATGGAAAAAGGTAGGCATGACCAGGATTTAATAGCCATTTCCTAGCACCTTTTTGTCTTTGTGAAATATGTATTTTATAATTCAAATGTACGCATGGCGTGTTGAATAATCAATAGGAATCTAAATCAATTTATCTGAAATGGAAAAGTATCCAAGAAATAAGGATTTTAAATACCCTTTTTCGTCTAAAAATATGTGAAGATATATTTTTTATCTATATGGAGAACGAACATTGCTTCTGCCCCAGGATAATAGATGATTCATTTTTGCTTTTACTGGAGAACCCCAAATTTTGATTGATAACTTTTCAGCTGTCGTTTTTTTGTTTTTTCGAAAGGAAAATTGGGTGAATCTCACGCCAAATGCGCAGGACTTGAAAGTCCTCATGCTGGTTTTAAGGATTTTTCATAAATTATGTGGTTATTTTTTCCCATAATTATGACCCCTTTAGAAGTTAGTCTTAGAGAGCCACATCAAATACACTGAGATAGGTATTTACAGGGTTATCAACTTTTATTTTAAGCTAGCCTGAAATTTGTGCATTCAAAAAACTTTAATCTATATTTGAAAATTATCATACATCTTTCAAATTCTGTAATGTTATCGATCAATCTTTTATGTCCATCCAGAGGTTCATTCATGAAGTGATAGAGCTCTAAATTGTAAAAATATTCTAAAACAGGATTTTTTAAAAGGCTTTATAGATCAAGTCAGGCTCTGTTTAGATTTTAAAAGTCATTTTCGTATTTTTATAATTTAAAAATACAATGTAAAAAATCATGAAACTATTTTATTTTTCTAAATATTGTATATAAATAGGCATGCCTAGGTATCGGTAGAATCAACATTGTTGGGCCCATTCCAATGCACCGGTAGACCCATATTCTGTTTTCTTGAACTATTATCAATTTATTTCAATAAATTATTAGTATTGGATATGTTGCAATTTGCACTTAAATTAGCCAAAATGCATCTTTCCAATAAAAATAATGAGAAAGTGATGGACTATAATTGAAAGATCATATTGGGACCAATTCAAGTTCCTTAAACAAAATAAAGGTTTTAATCTATACGTAAAAGCTTTGTCCATCTTAACTTATCCCACAAATTTGAATAAAACGCCAATAACGAACTTGAATACGTCAATGAAATACTGGCCTCTATCTTTAAATACATGAAAAAAAAAAAAAAATATTGGATATATTATATGTGGCTGTCTACATAAAAGCAAGCTATAAATTTTAGTGTGGATTACATTTGTATTCTTGAATGAATTATCGTTCATTTCTATCAACAAATTACTTTTATTAATCCTTTTTACGTTTCGCAAATTGCAATTAAATTAGACAAAGTTGAATAATAATACAATACACACGTATATTTATGGCCGGTTAACCCAAAAGCAAGCTGGAATGATTTTTTCAAAATTGATTGTTGATTCACACTTGTATATATTTTTCAATTAAATGTTACCTCGAATTTTCATATTTATCAGTAAAATAGTTGGATGGGAGGATTTGGAGCTAAATTTCAATCCATTTTAATTGAGGTTGTTTTCAATATCTATATACTATTTTTATGAAATAATTATAAAATATTTACGTTGATAACGTTATTACATTATGTTAAATTTTGTGTAAGTTTTTTCTGACTTTGAGTTCCATATTTTGTGATATCTGTTTTACAATATATTCTAATATGTTTTTCCATATTTCCTCAGCCAGCTTGATTCCTAGCTTCATGTACTCTTTTCTCGAGCAGTCTACATAGTTTCAAAACATGAGAAACAGTTTTAACTTTAGCCTTTCGAAGTTTGCATAATGTATCACCAATAACACATTGAATTTTTAATGAAATGCTCTACTCCTCTAACAGACTCGTATTTACAGAATCATCTTTTAAGAAAATTTCTTTTTAACGCAAAAGGTGGCCTTTTAATTGTTTTCATAAATGTCATTTCTTGTATTTTTATCTTGTTCTAATACTATGTTCATATCTCCAAGCATGATTACCTCTTCATTATCAATAACCAGAATGAAAAATGTTCTCAGAACTTGAGGATACCTTTGTTTAGACCATAAATCTTTAGGATGTATTCAAGAAAATACTGATTTTTTCCCTTAAAAATGTAATTTTTCAAAACTTTAGGGTCGTAGAGCTATTTCTAAAACTGTTCGAACAATTTTCAATTGTTTTCTTTACAATTAGGAATCATTTTTTAACTTAAGCCTTATCCAAAAAAGTTGATTTGATTGTCCCCCTCATCCCCCAAGCTCCTTGAGATCCTTGAACCACCTCTTTGTGAGAGAAAAGGTCCCACTTCAACAAAAAATATATGATAAAGGCCTGTTCAGCCTTTATATCTAGTTTATTGTTGTTGGTAATCATATAGAATGATACAACGTCTAACTATTTTATTTCAATTCCATAGGTTATAAATTTTGTTTTGAAATGCCATCTACTATTATTTAAACTTACTTCAAAGTATTGTCTGTATTCCTCTCTTTTTTTTTGTTCAATGTTGTTTTAATCTTGATGTACCACAACTGTACATTTTTCAATTAAAAAAAGATATTGTTATTTGCTTAGCTTTGCTGTATATTTGCAAATATGCAGATGATACTTAATATAAAAACACAGGACAGATTTTTGTCTTTTTAACTACCTCGTTCCTCGTTATCTTTAAAAAATATATATGGTCAATAGAAAGTAATATATACGATATTTTCTTATAGATAATATGACCTTGGCAAATAAAATTTTGTTTATTTTTAAATAAACTACTTCAAAATATATCGATTTTTTTTTTACATTTTCTTATTCTAAATATTCTCCTTCCACAAAATATTCTACACTAATATTTAACAAGAAAAAATATTAAATGCATTTCCGGGGATCTTAAAAATAAATAAGAGAAAAATATGGCAAGAGTTGAAAAACTTATTTTGAGTCACAGCTCTGTTAGTAAACCTCATGTTTATAACCTAATTAGAGAACTGAATGAAAATGAAACCCCATAAACACAACTTGTTTCATTACAAGTGTTAAACGACTATAATATTTACTTCAGTTAATTTTGGAACACTTTTTTAACCCTCTGTTAGGAAACTGGGATAATATTTACCCCTATTGCTATTAATATCCTTATTTTTCTTGTGAATGTATATTTTATCGCCAATACTTTAAAGTATGCTCGTAGTAAAACCTTAAATCTGATAATAGGGAATTCTTCATTCAAATTGATAATGCCTTCTTTGTGGTGTATACTTACATTTAAAAAAATAATAATAATCCAGGTTTAGTGATTTTAATACACTATTTTGCTGGAAAATTGATTTCTTTTTTCTCAACAGTATGGTTTTTATTTAAAATTAATAGATATATGAATAGAAATACAGAAAAGAAAAATTATGTTTGTATAAAAAAACATCATTCAACATTATGGGTGAATATGTAATCCCTTCAAAAGGTCTAGAAATCAAACTATCACAAACTTATACATTTAAGCTTCACATACCCATAAGAATTTGAAATTTGTAGGCGCTTAAAAAAAGTGTGTCATGTTTGTGTTTCCCTCATTTTTTCCCCGGTCACTGAACCTAGTACAATATTCATCCTAGAAAGTGTAGGTTTCGTGATTCAAACTACGACAGTCCATAATGTAGAAGGACATACTTTGAGTGAGATGATAATAATAAACTCCGTACTTCATAGATTTTAATAATTGAACTATTTATGGGAAGAACCACTCCGAACACAACGCATTAGCCCTTTTAACTTTCAAATTTTGTCTTTTTCAGACTTTGTAACCTACCAAAATAATAAAATTTCATATGCCATGGCATCAGAGGTAGGTGTATTTTTGATGCTCTCTCTCAAAAAAAAAAGTAATCTTCACCTATTAAAATATTAATATAGTTTTAGATCCTGAACAGTAAGGGTGTTTTCAAACATGGAAATGCTCGAAAGCTCCTAAGGCCCTGGAAGATTTTTGAAGAAGTGTTTTCTATGTCGGTTTCATTGGATGATATCAATACGTAGGCTGCTATATATATTTCTGGCGTAGGCTACACTAAGTGTTGCCAGGTGCAATTTCACACTTTCTTTGGTAAGTTTGACATTTTTGTAGCATAATTGTACCCAGAATATTTTAACCTACCACCATCATTTGTGCTGTTTACAGTGACTTGAAAAAATCAAAATTTGTGAAAAAAAAATGGAATTAAGTCCTGAATATTTTCGTACTATCATTTTTCACAACTTTCGACGTGGATTATAACGACTATAGTGCATTGATTAACTTAAATCTTTATATGGGGATGAAGCACCATGCTATAGCACTGTGAAACACTCGTTTAATGAATTTAATCGTGCCCGAAACTCGCTCGAAGACAAATTGCGTGAAGGTTATCCGAAAGCTGCCGTTGTGCCAGAGAACATTGATGCCGTGCGTGAAGTGATAATGCAAAATCGTCATGTGACATACCGTGGGATAGAGGCATCCTTGGTTATTTCTTCCACCAGCATATATTCGATATTTGATGTACACCTGGATCGTTCTCGTTGGATTCCACTCAATTTGACAATCGCTACAAATTGGTACAAAGGAATTGTGAAAAAATACGCTCCCTCAAAAGACGTTTATAAGATCGTCACAGGTGACAAATCATGGATTTATGCGTATGAGCCCGAATAAAAACAACAATCGGTCGTCTGGGTCTTCGGATACGAGCCAAATCCAACGCAAGTTGTTTGTGGAAGAAGCACTTCGAAGCAAATGGTTGCTTGTTTCTTCGACAAAACTGGTCATGTGGCAACTGTTCCACTTGAACATCGCAGGACTGTCATTTCTGAGTGGTACATCACAATTTGTTTGCCTGAAGTCTACGGAGAAATTGGAAAAATAAACAATAGAAGACGAATCATTGTTCACCATGACAATGCGAGCTCTCACACATCGGCTCAAACCAGTCCCTTTTTGACAGACCAAAACGTCGAATTGATGGGTTAGTCGCCGTACAGCCCTGACTTGGCACCCAATGACTTCTTTTTATTCCCGCACATCAAGAAAAAAATGCGTGGTTAACGATTTTCGTCGCCATTAGATGCTGTTGAAGCGTTTAAAAAGCAGGCTTTGGATGTCTCTCAATCGAAGTGGAAAAAGAGCTTCGATAATTGATTTCAGCGCATGCAAAAGTGAATAAATCATGCGGGAGAATAATTTGAAAAACAGTACAACCATTTTTGATGATAAATATTCGCATTTTCATTATTAGGCAAGAAATATATATAGGAGTCTACGTAGTACAAGTATATTTATGAAATCTCGGACTCCTAGCCCAGAAAATTCCTTGTATTGCTGCCTATTAAGTAGATATAGCACTGATTGAATTATTGGAAATAACAGAAGCAATAATAAAAATGTCATAGATTGACGACTTTGTGATAGAACTTCTTCACTCTAATTCAGGTTTTTTGGTAGTATCAACAAATAACCAATTTTGTGCTTTTATCCGTCTAGCGGGTTCAAGCGGGTTCGGTTCTTAAACCACTATAACAAAAACTGATAAAGTCGAACCAAGGCTGCAATAAATTGCTTATCAGTCACGTTTCTTGTACTTATATTTTTATAAAGCATAAATAAAGAAAATACAGTCTATATCATAAAAAATAAATTTCTTTAATCAATAAGTCAGTCTTCTGGATTTTTTTTATACAATTGCACTGTTTTCCGATGATTTTTTGTGTCCTCAGTGGGATAAAGGTTGTATCTAAGTTCCAAATAGGTAAGGGCTTCTAATGGATCTGGAAAAAATGGTTTGAGGGACAAGAGGGTGTAAATAAATGAAGGAAAGGGTGGGTAGATTGTGGATCCAGGTCCCCTACTAAACTTGTCAGGGCCCTATAATATACTAACTATAATATATCCTAAGAAGGGGTTCCCAAACTTTACTATGCCAGGGCCCTGTTCGCTAATTTACATATTTAGCTGAATCCCCTTTATACGAAACATGTGCCCAGATGTATGTGTAGACTGATAGGTATCCTTAATTCTCCATCTCCCTGCACCCCAATCCCTTAGCCACCCCACACGGCGCAGCTTATAAAACCATTATCTTAAGCAACCTTAGTTTTGGAGTCCCGGCTTGAACTAGAGGCACTACGTACTCTACGTATACTGTAGGTTCGACTTGTTTCTATATAATATCATTTCCTGTGCCCGAACTTTCTAGTTGAGCCCCTTGTTTTAAGTGCCTGTTACCAACCTGAGACTGTATGAAAAGAACCTTTACCGAGTTCTTTTTAGGCAAATGCTTCACTGGAGTTGGGACGGATCTTTATGCGTGCCCTTTCATGACTCTGCTAGCTTCATTGAATGCAGAAATATTCATTATTCTTAAAGGAAGAAATAAACTATAGATAGTTTCTTTGGAAGGCTCTGTTTGTTTTTTTACGAATAAACAATACATTTGCCAATTTTCTATTAAGTATTATTTAATATGATACGAATAACGAATTGAATATCCCTCTTTGGATGTCTATGTTTTCTGTAACAAAAGGGCATAGATTTGAATGTAACCTTCATATCTTAACATATTTTAAAGTGTGTTATTCCTTTTTTCCAATTTATTTTAAGTGTGTCGTAGAAATAAAGCATTTGTAAATGTTCCACCAAAATACACTGCAAGATAATTTATTCATCTTAATTTATTATGACTAACAATGGGCAAATAAATTTTCTTATAATCATTTTCATTATATTTTTGAGGTATTAAATGCTTTTATCTTAAATTTATAGAAAAGCCCTACACCCTTTGTTTGTGAATTGCAATCTTCAATTCAGGGATATATTCTTGCACTTTGCTGCCGGAAGACCCCATTCTCAATTTTATATTTATTTGGTATCCAAAGAAAGGAAAACATCATGCGCCTGTAAAACAGAACTTGTTTCTAAAACCAGGGTTAATAGCTAAGAAGATACTTAGTGATTTATTTATGTTTCATAATTTTAAGATATACGAATGAGCACAGTCAACGAATTTTTGACGGTTTTATTCACCTTTTGAAAGAGGAATTACTCATTAAGGAGTCTTATAAATTCGAAAGAGACATGCATTTAAAATATTACATCAAGTTTTGACAAAAGTATGATTATTTTATTTATCAAATGGATTACTTTATCAAGTGCGTTCCAGGGATTTTATTTTGGTGGCTTAGTTTTTTTGGAAATTATTTCAAACACTTAATTTTTGCCCCCAGATCTAAATTTAAAAAAAAGCAAGAATATTATTATCGAAAGCTGACATGAATCAATGCAATTTCTGATCATTTACTGGTCATAATGGTATTAACTTCTACTAGAACAAGCCAATTTTGAATGATTAATTGATTGAGATCTATCCAGTTTGTTTAACGTGGTTTATTCATTATTAAGTTATAACAATTTTAGTAGTCATCATTTGTATCATAATTATACAGTTTTAAAAATGCAATTTACCAAAAGCTGCCGAGGGCCTAATAATCTTTGCTTTCAAGGCAATATCTATAGGTCGGATAGGAAAAACTTAAATAATTTGAATTGGAGGTGTGTTAAAAATGATTGTAAAGGTAGAGTTCTAACAGGACCAAAATCAGAAGAGGAAAAATCCCAAACTTTATGTCGGAACAGAATGACATTCTTGCTCCTGGAAAAGTACAGGTAAAAAAACTAAAATTAAACATTAAAAGTATGACTTTTTCCTCGATAGAGCCTCCGAGAGCTCTTATAAGAGTTGCTCTTCAAAATATCAGAGATGAAGCTTTCATTGTCGTTAGAAAAATATAGAAGGGTACGTACACAACGATAGATAAATAAAATTACTATATTTTTGCAACTAATTCTAATATACCATACTATGTAAAAATACATCACGTCAGCTATTACTGATTACCCCTATTTGATATAACATTCAACAACAATGTGTGAAACTGAAACAATCATGTTGGTAAGTGTGAGTATGAGATTTGTATGATATTGATGCTTTAGCTCTATTTTAGGGTTAAATCATTTTTGTATATCTAATTCAGAATAAGTGTGACTTGTTTCTGAATATTTTTTTTTCTCTTTTAAGAAGAATAGCCACACAACGATGGGTTTTGGCCATAAGTATATAATCTTAAATAGTACAATATAATATTTTCAATTTGCTGAACATTTATATATTAATTTTTCCAATATTTGCAAAAATAAAGTAGCTTTCAAGGGTTTTTTTATGGACGTCAATATTCTTCATAACTTTTTTATTCTTGTATTTACAAAAAAGTCTTTGTAGTTTCTATTTACAATGTCAATAAATACATATTTCACCCGAAACATAAAGAGCCAACCATTATTATTTACCCGTTTTAACACGCAAAGTGTTGGAGTCCATGTCAGGATTCTGGGTGAATTAGGAAACAAGTTTATTCACTATTTATTGAAACCCAAAGAACATATTTTAATAAATGTATCCACCGTCATGGACGCAATATTATAATGATTCCTTTTTGAAATTTGGTTTGATAAATTGCGCTCACACAAATCGGGATCCTAAGCCCCTGTATGTAGTGTGCAGCAAGGTACTCGCTAATGAAAGTTTATAACCATCAAAACTGAAAACACAGTTAGAAACAAAACAAGGGGAACTCGTGGATAAGCCTATCCAGTATTTTCAACGGAAGCAACGTGATTTAAACTTATTGGCTCAATTTCTTAATCTCTCAACTACCTTCTGGCTTCATATTTGGTTGCATACACTGAGACAAAAGAGAAAATGTATCTTACAGTGGCTGAAAAACTTATTCTTCCAGTATCTCTGGATATGGTGCGTAGCGTTTTCGATGACACGTCTGCAGAAAAATTGAAAAGCATTCCTCTCTGTGATAACATAATGTTTCGGCAAATATGTGACATTGCATTTGGGTATTTGGAAACCCAGCTGAATACTCGGTTACAGTCAGCGGGGGTTTTGTTATCCAACTTGACGAGAGTACTGATGCTTTAAATTATGTAACACTGTTAGTTTTTGTGAGGTATGTACGGCAGGATGACTTTATAGAAAATTTGCTGTGTTGTCTAACTTTACCAACATATTTTTTGTTAGTAAAACTTATCTGATCGTCTTTGTTAAAATTTTTTGTATAGAATGTAAACATTTGTAATTGTAATTATTACTTAAAGTGAAGCGGTTAAATCTAGCATGTATCAGTTGCCCAGGCTATATTGTAATTTTATGAAAACTAGTCAGAAGATATTATTGTTTTGTGTCGGAGGGTTAAGGGTTTTTCTCCACTGGGTCGCGAGAAAAAAGTTTGAAAACCACGTGTCAAGGGGTTGAGGTCTGGCCTCTGAGTAGGCCAGAAGTCCGTTGTCCAAATGTGCATATTGGCCTGGAGCCACTCTTGGTGGTTGAAGATTCAAAAAGAGTCAAACGTCTTTTCAAAATCAATTATGACTATCGTACAATTTGCAAAATGATCAAAAGCTGTTCGTAAGTTTGTAACGATGTCTTCCATTCGTTGAACGGCTAAAATAAGTCCTCGCTAGGAATTATGTACAATGTTTTTTTGAGTATTGTGATGATTGCACCTGAGACAATTTAATTATACATTGTGTTTTTAGTGAGGATTGAAATTTCCTTGCTCAATTTCTTTACACTTTCACTTACATTATCCTTATTCCTTTGAGTGTACATCTCCTTACGAGAACGGCAACTCCTACATATATTGATTATTTGGTATATTTTAATGATTTAATTTAATTTTGTTATGATTTAATCTAAGATGATTTATTTTATATATTACATGGTTATTAATGAGTTGTAATGGATGCAAGCTCTTGGGGGTGTATTGTAGGACCCATCAAACAGACAGGTTTCAATATCCTTTTTATATTATTCAAGGAGAACTTTGAAATATATTCGGTATCGGTTGGTAAATCTACGTGGTCCTTTATAGATACAAAAATCTTAGTTGGCAAGTCCAGGCCTATTCCCATATGTAACAAAAACAACTATTGTATTCCTTACTAATGATAGGATAATATTTACATACAGTAATATCTTGAAATATAAGTTAGATTTGTTTTGGGGTAGTTTTGCATCAACTTGAATCGCACCGACTCGTTAAGTTCAAGATCAATTCATGTCGATGAATTAGAAAAGAAATATATAAAAATTAAAAGTAAGTAGCAATGTACATATATCCCCCAATCCATCTACTAATTTATATCCATTGAAATCCTCTCAGTGTCTACTTTGATGGGCACAACACTATTCATGGGCCGAGCTCATAAGTCCAAAAATTGTATGTCAAAGCAATTTATCCTACATGACATAACTTATATAAATGTATTATCTTCCACAGGTTCCCTAGCAAATAATAACTTACAGTCACTTCATATCTTTAAAAAAAAACCTAGTAGGTTAAGGACACTCATATCTCAAGGTGTTACTCTACAAGGTATCAATAATGTCCAACATAAACATTTGTTTCTCTACGGAAATATTAATTTTCAGTATTAATCAAACGTATATGCCACAGTACAGGTATATTCAGAGTTTTAAGGTAACATTACAAGCCTATACTTTAGGATATGGAGCCTTCAAGTACTTGCTATGGTTCGGAGTTGTTCTAACCGTATATATTCGTTTCCGAAGTATCAGTTTTTCTAATTATTTTGTTCTTATACTTGTATTAAAAATGACTCATGTTAATAAATGAATAGTGTTGTATGAATCATGTGGTCTTTCAAGCAGCTAAAGGGATGTAATTTTCGGTCTCCAACCTCTTATAAAATCATTAAACTTCTTGCTTATGTTTTGAAGTTTAAGAATATCATTGTTATCAATTATGAGATGCGTATCATATATATAAATATAAAAAAACGAAATAAGTTTTGCTTTTGATTTCTTGAGCGGCAAGAGTGCTTTTGTATATTCTTAAAACATTTCATTTCATTTTTCACAATGTCCTTTTGTAGCTTATGGAACCTGAGGAACAGAATATAAGATTAAAAATATTTTAATACTTACAAACTATACGATACAATCGCATTGCAAAAATGTAATATTCGAATACGATTTCCACCTTAATGATCTGCCAATCATAAGAATTCAGGAAAAATTAGAATTTTCATCAACTGTTCAGTCTATTTGTTTGCCATTGTTTAACTCTACGGTTCCTGAGATAGGATCTTTTCTTGTAGGTAAGGATGGATTACAATTTATTCATGAAGTATCATTGAGAAATAAATTATCTTTCATAGTTAGCGGATGGGGTCGTCAAATATTGAATGTACATTCAATTGCTAAACATCTTAAATATAAGAGGCGACATGAAAGTCGATATTTTTATTGGTGACACTTGGAAAAAAAAAAAGCTATACTACAATATACTTCAAGGGATTCACTCTTGTACATGTATGCTTGCGAAATGGGTACTTGCAATGGTGATTCTGGGGGTTCCTCAACAATGGAAGTGAACAGAGTATGTACATTAGTAGGAGTTGTTTCGGGTATAGTCGTGGAGGAAAGGGTTTGGTTCTTTGCATATAAATGTTTCCTACCACAGGGGTTGGTCACATTAAAGCTTTTTTCAATGACTTTGATTTCTTATATAGGAAACTTGCCCTGTTTCATAAAATAAATCTTAAATTTTTAATGAACTTTGAACACTACGGCATATCGGTATTTTATAAATATATACTCTTAATCATGTACATATTACATATATAGCTGAATTATTTTTCTTTTAAATAAAACTTTAAAAAAACAGCAACTGTGTCATGTTCAATTATTATCGTGAGCACATTCAACATGTCAAAATTCTACTTGAGTTCAACAAGTCCTTATATTTACAGGGAGCGGGGATCAAATTGTCGCCAAAATATTCTTCTACAAAAAACAACACAAAATATACATTTTTTAACTTTTTTATTAAAAATCAAAACTATGACGAGCATATAGGTATAGAGTAGCCATTCATTCGATATAATCACCGTTGGCATCAATAACGGCCTCAATACGGCCTCTGAACCGGCCGCAGGCTCTTCTGACCATCTCATTGTCCATGTTGCCGAATACCTCATTGATGGAGTGCATCAGGCTGGCCTTGGGGCTATGGGAATGTCTGTTGGTATGTCTCTCGACATAGCCCCAGACAAAATAGTCCAAAGGATTAAGGTCGGGAGAGTTAGGAGGCCACAAATCCTTGGTTACGACGTCATAACAGTTCTCGGTTAACCACTGCATGGAGATTTTGGACAGGGTGCTGAGTCCTGTCGCCACACCCAGGCAGCCACAATCCCTCACCATGGCCTTCATGGACCTGGTAGGGTCATCCTTAACCATCTTCTTCATCTTGTCGACAAAGACGATGTCCCTGACCTTCCTGTCGGCGCCCTCCTCCTAGGGTGCCCTCTTTATGGTGGCATCAACATCCCAGGTGTCCTCTAGCTTCTTACAGATGCGCTGAACAGTCCGTAAATTCACTCCTAAGGGTGAAGCAATTGTTGAATTGGAGATTTTACCTCCATTATTAACCAATGCCATGACTACGGCGGACCTCGAAAGCTCCTCGTTCCACTTATAGCTCTTTATCTCCTCATATGATGACGGCATGATGCTAACTGAACTACGTATCGTCAGCTGACGAGAATAGCTTTCCTATTTGGTAACCGGTTTTTTATTTGATACTGTCGTCTTCAAGTTATCAAGGTTTAAAGTAGGCAACAATTTAATCCCCGCTCCCTGTATAATTCCACAATAAACCATCTGTACTATACCGTCTTTTATGGACTTTAATTCTTGAGAAGATAATATGAAAATCACCATTTCGGCTGGTTGTGCAGTTTAAACTTAGAAACTCCAGAAAGATTAAAACCCTTCAACGCAGCTTTAAAAACCCTACAGAATCCAATTTAATTACCCAATACTTTTAGAATGGTCGCTCTCTATGTTTATGGGTTTTTCTGAAAATATCATCTACGTATCCGTAAATGAGTCCGTTCCATCTGTAAATGGGAGGGCTCAATAAATGAATCACCACATATCATCCTTTAATGCAATTTTTTACTCATACTAAATTTCCTTAGGGAAATTTTCTGATGAGAATCCCGAGGAAAATCATTATATAATCTTATATAACTGCTTAGTTAAGGCACTGATTGGTTCATTTGCCTCTCCTGCAATTGATGAGAAGAGAAAGAGTTTTATATATTAAAACTCCACTTCTGTGGTATTGAATATTGAACATATACATATACATATTTATTACTTTAAAATATGTTCTCCATTTTTTTTTATTTATCAAGTTACCTCATGGGGATATTATGAAAGTAATAGTATCATAATTATTTGCATGTCTTTACACAAATTCCTTTTTAGAGGAAAGGTGATCCTCAAAGAATAATTTATATTTACAAAAGTAAGTAATATTACAATATATTACATACGATATTCAAAGATGTACATACATAGATAAATAGAGGCAGAAACAAATAGCTGGAGCAAACGGCTTTCTTCTCATACAACAAATATATACATTGGATTATACTTAATGATGTTCATAATTCTAAAGTTTCTGCATGAGTTTTTGTAAGTTAAGAATTTATTACTCTTTACCATAGCACATATACATACATAAAAAATATAGTACAGATATCCATAGATTACAAAAAGTATACATACATACGGTAAAGAAGACGACCACACAAAGTGTGCTACTACAACAGAAATTGATCTTAAGTTCTACCTAATTTTATACTTATTATGAATAATTTGTTTCATTTTTGTATCTGGGTATCTCTTATATGAGAGGAATGGGCAAGTGTTAATTAGGTGGTCTATGGTTTGTGGTTCTTCAATGCAAATATTTCACATTGTTTTTGTAATTTTCCATGTGCTCAGATAAGCTAAAAATGACCCATGACATGTGTAGGCTTAAACAAGTAAGTTCATGTTTTGACACAAAAGTTTGAAACTCTTTTCTTTTGGTTTTTTCTACATGTGATGTGTTTGTTTCATTCTTTAACCTTCCCTCTACCTTTTGCACCAAGCTTCGAAGAAGAAGTCATCTGCCACCTTCTTTACGTAGCTAGGAGGTGCTCCAACATAAAAATTATTTTGGCTTTCACTACCACTCTTTGCAAAATAGTCTGCAAATTCGTTTTCTGCAATATGTGAATGAGTTACTTACATATCCATATTATAAAGAATTGGTTCATATCAGTTTAAGATATGTTGTGTAAGTATAAAACATGCCCTGCCGGTATGTAAAAATAAAAGAAACCGAAAATGAACATGGAAGAATGTTTGGGGGAAGAGTTGTCATGACAATATAATAAATGTAAAATTTTGAGGGATCCTAAATGGTTCTTGAAGTAGAGTTGATAGTTTTTTTTTTTATTCTCTATAATGAAATCTAGAGGATGGACGATTCTGTAGGGTGTTCTTCAAAGTACCAACTTTGGTTTTTTACCGGTCGTGAGGTCCTGCAGTTATCCTCTACAAATACCGTGTGCTGGGGTAAAATTAGGGACATAGGTCGAATTATTTTAGTCTCGCCCAAATGCCAATGTGAAAATTATCAACAAATCCTTAAATAGGTCTGACCTATTTGTACATTGGACATATCAGTGGATCAATAGCTATTAATTTAGTAAAATTGTGGTTAACTTTCGGCAGGAGGTAATTATCCGCAAACGTTACATATGAATATTGTAAAGAATATCTTCATATTAGATCCAAAAAGATTGCCTTTCTTTCCTGCAATCATACTATATGTGTAGTAATTCATTTAATGATACGTGGCTTTTACATGTAGGACTCCCATCAAGATCTGTAAATGGTTTTTATATTAACAAAATAACCGTACAATATACAGGGTTACTCATAAGTCTTATGACAGCAAATTCAACTTAACATTACTCTTAGACAACTGTATATTTTTAATTCAGTTTGTTGTATGTAATGAATGAAACCTCCAAGTTTGTTTGTTCTGAAAAATACCTTTAGATAATTCGTGTTCTTGTGCCTCTAACTTGATTTGGAAGGGACATTACCGAGGCCCTGAAATACCTCCAATTGTCCAAGTCATCAGTCCACTACACGATCGAGTAGGAGTGGCGATGACAGGTCCAAGTATGGTTGCCTGAGGTCCAGGAGCACATCTAGATTGAAGACAAAAAGATCGAAGATCAACCGTAAAAAGAAGCGTTCCATGAGAAAGATGACTCAAGAGGCTTGTTTGTCTCGGTAAACCATGTGTGGGATGGCCAAAAGGACCTGGGACGAAGCAATATCGTCAACAAAAGCTCCAACTCCTCAGCGAGGCCACAATATTCAAGAAACTGAGCCGGCCAAAGGTGCTTTTGAAATTCCTCAATTATTGTTCATTTCGATCATTTGCACTGATTAGAA